>NC_056738.1:54675423-54716390 GCF_019279795.1 Protopterus annectens | reverse complement strand
AGCTCACATCTGCAGTTAGAATGTCTGGTGTCGGAGAGGGAACACGCTTCCGAGCGCAACATTGGGGCATCAAGGAGTCGAAATACATGGTTTGGCTCCTTGTCCACCATCATGAGTCAAGACTCCTGCAGGGCCAGTTCCAAGGGACGGAGTACAAGGCAAAGGCTAGGAACCAGTCAGCTCGTGACCTCACCAGTGCCACAGGCATTTCTCAGACGAGTGAGCAGGTCCATCACCACCATGCAGACCTGAAGAGATGAAAGCAGGACCACCTGAACCAGTGGATACAGGAGGACTGTGTGATGCGGGATGCCCCACAACTGAGTAAGTAGCCATGGAATGCAGTATGTAAGAATTGATAATGGAGTACGTATAATGGATAGGTATGTCTCAATATCCCTTCATTTACTTTACAGCTGCAGGTGACTGTGCTGCGACCCAGCAAGCCTATGCTGATAGGCTGCTAAGGCTGCGCCACCAGGCAGGTTAGTGATTATTCTGCATGTATTGTTATATAAAATATAGGAGAGAGCATGAAAGAAAGTGTTGTAGTCCAATAAAACAGCCATAAAATTGCCTGAATAAGTCCTCTGCATGTCCTGTCAGATAAAAATGTCAGAGAGGCAGAAAAAGAGTGTAGTAACCCATTAAGAAAGGTAACATATGTCTGGAATAATATCTCTGCAGGCACTGTTATATAAAATAAATGAGTGAGCCTGAAAAAAGAGTGTTCCAAGCCATTAATAAAGGTATAACTGTCCCCAAGATTTTTAATGAAATTCATGCTGCACCGCCTGCCAGACAAATATCCCTAGGGAGTGGGGGCCCCCTCATTTATTGCTTAGCTTGCACTTACAGGCCATTAGTGGAATAACATATATCCTATCTTGCCTGGACTGCTTAAATGCTGACCTTATTCACTGTATTTTTTGTTCCTTTGCAACTATCCTGAATGCTAGTCCTTTGATTTGTTAGAGACATGCTTAGAATGCCTAAATGTATGTATCTACCTCATACTTAAATGCGAATGTTGTAATATTGTATTTGCAACTACCATGAAGGCTATTCCTTTGAAATGCTAGAGACATGCTTAGATTGCATAAATATATGTACCTACCTCATATTTAAATGTGAATGTTTGATATGTTGCATTTGTTACTGCTAGCTTATACTACTTATATATATGCTGAATACTAACTTTTCTCTTCTGTATATTTGTCTCCCTTTCTCCCCAAAGTACCCAGCTCAACTTTCTCCTGCTCCTAATATAAACACTACCTACCTGGTGAGATAAGAATCCCATCCAAAGTCCAGCAACCTCATCTACCAGCTTCTTTTCTCAGCACCCTCTATCAAGGAAGAAAGAAAGTATGTTATGGGCTAAGTCCACATTGTAAATCAGACCCCTGTCTACTACTTGCTTCATGGCTCCAAAGTTTGCAGTGAGCTTGAGCAGCCAGCTTTCCTTTGCCCCTCCTCTCTATCTACCCAACAGCCAACTCACCTCTACCACTTACCTAAACTCTCTCTTACTATACATCTCTTCTACCACAGTTCTACACCAGTTAGTTCCCTTACACACTTACCTACAATACCAGATCTTCTCACTAGGTGGCACCTTTATCCTATCCATCTTTCTCTGCCTCTCTCTGTTCTACCTCTGTAATCTCAACTAATTTCTTATGTCCTTGACCTGATCCTCTTCACACTCACCTTGTGCCCTTTCAGTACTTTACCCCTCTGGCTCTCCTTTTCGGTAGACTCCTGTACCATCTCAGACCTTCTCCACACAGATCCTACCTTTCTAACCTGTAGCTAACTGCATTGCTAATAGTTTTCCTTTCTAACTTCTATTCCTTGTCTCTACCCACTCCGTTCGCCCTGCGGGCTCACTCCACTCCCCTACCCTACCCCCAATTTCCACCCACCCCCAGTGCATCTACATTTATACCATCTAACCACTCCTACTTCCTCTCCAACCTCGAAACTCCACCCCTTCCTCTGCCCAACTCCCCCACTTTCATACAACCTCAAAACTCCACCCCTTCCTCTTCCTATCTCCTCCCACTTTCATACAACCCTTACTTCACATCCCTCCCTCCTCCTTACTCTATACCACTACATTGCTTATCAATACCCTAACATGCTTAAAAAATACTCATCCTTCCCAATTCAACTACTACTCCTCCTGAACCTTACCTATATCTACTATCTTACCCAACCTTATCCCATCACCCACTCACCACTCTCACGAACAACCTGCCCTCTCCATACTTCACAATCCAACTTCTTCAACTCAATCTCCCCTGAACTATATCCCTTCAGCAATAAACTATGTTTTCATTTCAAACTATTCCCCCCTCTCAAAACCTCATCAACTACTCTACCCTCCATACCTCCCACTACTCTATCAACTTATACCTCTCAATCAAAACAATCCAAATACCTCCACTACTTAACTCAACTTCTAACTTCCATACTTTTATCTGGTGATATACACCCTAACCCAGGCCCAACCCCCTCCTCCTCAATAAATAAATCCATCCTACTTGCATCTCTTAATGCACAAAGTTTAGCTAACAAAATTCCAAATCTCCATGCCTGGCTACTCTATAACAAACCAGACATCCTAGCTATATCTGAAACCTGGCCAAAACCATATGTAAAAAATGAAGAGATAGTACCACCCAATTACTCTATCATCAGAACAGACAGAACCCATAAAAAAGGTGGTGGAGTGGCTCTAATCTACTCTTCCTCCCTATCTATAGCACCCTACAATAAAGCCATTCCAAGGTTCACTAATGCAGAATAAATACTAGCTCATCTTCAGCTAAACAAACATAAATTTATATATATAGCCTCTCTTTACATTCCCACTGGAGACAATGTCCCAATACTCAAAGAAATCCTCTCCTGGCTATCAACTAACATCTGTAATGAAACTATAATCATGGGAGACACCAATATTAATTGGTCTTCCATTCAGTCCCCTACTCACCCCCTCAACATCAACCTATACAACTACTCTCAACTCATCAACTCCATAACTAGGCCATCCAAAGACTTCACTAGTGGCAGCATTTTAGACTGGATTTTAGTCTCCCACCCCCACAACTATCCTGACAGTGGAACCCTCCCTGATTCCCTCAGTGACCACCTCCCCATCTTCACTAGACGTTTTTCTTCTCCCTTACTAGCTACTCATACTTACTTAACTACCTGATGTCATAGAAACGTTAACCCAGATGCTTTCTCTGACACCCTTAAATCACTTAACTGGTACCCTCTAAAAACTGTACCACTTGAAAATGCAATAACTCACTTTAATACTACCTTCCTACATCTCCTAAATAATCATGCTCCCTTAATAACCAAAAGAATAAAAAGGAAAGCCACACCCTGGATTACTAAAAGTACACTAGCCACCATGCGACTTAGAGATAAAGCCTGGACACAATACCAGAGGAACAAATCTACATCTAACCTTAATGAATACAAAACTCTTCGTAACTCAGTTAAAAAGCTTATCTCAGCAGACCGTCAAAACTACTTTGTCCAACTTCAAAGCAACCATAAAACCAACCCACAAAAGTTCTGGAGATGTATAACTACCCTCTTAAAACCTGGTACTACAGAAAACCCAAACCCCTCCCCAAATGTACAAGACTCTGATCTTGCTACCCAATTCAATTCTTTCTTCATTGACTCTATTTCCAAACTTACCTCTTCTTTTTCAAATAACAATCTGCCTCCTACCTCCACTTCTCCTCACCCATCTCCCCTCCCAACTTCTTTCTCTCATTCCTCACACTCTCAACCCCCACCATTTTTCATTAAAACTATTCCTACTTCTACTATAAGAAAACTCCTGCAGAAACTAAAACCATGCACCAATGCACCCGATAACATTCCATCATACTTCCTCAGCATTGCTGCTGAAGCCATTGCCCTCCCTATCAGCATCCTAATCAACCGCTCTATCCAAGAAGGTCTTGTTCCTGAAATCTGGAAAAAAGCTTACATCATTCCCCTGCACAAAGGAGGAAATAATACTAATATTTCCAATTTCCGTCCCATCGCCATCCTCTCTCTCATTTCTAAAGTCCTAGAGAAATGTATCCACCTTCAACTCCTCCCCCATCTCTTAGACAATAACCTATTAACTCCTACCCAATACGGATTCAGACCACATCATAGCACTATGACTGCCCTCCTTTCCTTCCTTGAAACTGTGAATAAAGCTAGAGATTCTGGCTTCACTGTATCTACCATCCTTCTCGATCTCTCTAAGGCCTTCGACACTATCTCTCATAACCTACTTCTTACTAAACTAACTAACCTAAACCTCTCCCCCTCTTCCCTCAAATGGTTTACCAGCTATCTCTCTAATAGGCAACAAGCTGTCAAATGGAAAAAGGCCACCTCCTCTTTCCTCATCACCCCCACAGGTGTCCCACAAGGTTCCATACTGGGCCCCCACCACTTCAACATTTTCATTAATGACTTTTACCGCTCTATCCCTCTTGCTAACGTTATCCAATATGCAGATGATTCCACAATCATCTGTGCTGCCCCATCCATACCAACTCTCTTAAAACTAACTCAAGATGCTTTCTCTACCACAGAACAATGGATGAAAGACAACAATCTAGCACTCAATGCTGCTAAAACTAAACTTATGATTTTTACCTCCTCTAAAACTAAGAATTTCGATCGAAATTTATTCTCCATTACCAGCCAAAATACAACACCTCTTCAGCTGGTAATTGAAACCAAACTACTAGGAGTTCAAATAGATGACAGGCTCAAATTTAACTCCCATCTACTACTAAACATAAAAAAAAACACCAAAAACTTGGCATGCTCTACTGACACAATCAGTTCCTCACCTCAACTACTAAACTTACTCTCTCTACTTCTTTTCTCTTACCCTCCCTTCTCTATGGAGCCCCTCTTCTAACAAACCTACAGTTATCTCTCAAAACCAAACTGTCCTCTTGTTACAATAAAATAGCCAGATTCGCCACTAGCAACAAATCATCAACCCATCACTGTGAATCTCTTCACAAACTATACTGGCTTGAGCTTCCCAACTACCTCTCCTACACTCAGCTCACCTATGCTCATAAACTCATTTTCCAGCCATCCCTCTGTCCCTCCCTCTCCACTACCTTTAAAATGCACCATACACAAAGGCTTCTCAGATCTAACAATCAAAACCTTATAGAAGTTTACAGACCCCTCCACCCCCCAGGACAATACCTCCTCTCACACTCTCTTGCACACCTATGGAACTCCCTTCCCCCCTCCATTTGTACCACTACTAGCCTCCCATCCTTTAAAAAATCACTCCACTCTCATCTAACTTCCACATGGGAATGCTCCTGTTCCCATCCCTCATAACTTACACTTTACTTCAACACTCTTTCCCTTCCTTCTCTCAAATCCCAGGTAACAAATTCTTGCTTCCTTCTATTATACAACTCCTTACTAGTATCCAGCAATTCCTTTCCTTACTGAATCCAACTACCTGTCCAAAAAAAAAAATATATATATATTATTATTAACTTTGATTGAAATACTTTTGATCAGTCTGTTTTACCTCGGTAGTCTTCATGCATTCTATGTGTGTATATTAATCTTAGTTTGTTTACCTCTGTAATCTTCATGTAATCTATGTTTGTATATTAACCTTTGTGTAATCTGTATGAGGAGCTTTTCTCCCCAGGACTCCATTGAAAACGGGTTCTTCAGGCCCAATGGACTATCCTGGTTAAACAACTGCAAATAAAATAAAAATAAATAAATAAAAATAATATGTCTTGAACATGTCTGCCATGTACACCGTTAAAACAAATAAAGGAGTGAGCCTGTGGAAAAGGGTGTAATGTCATTAATAAAGGTCTAAAATCCAGAGTGTTGTTGTACCCTTGCATTATACAAACAATACTGTTAGAAAAGGTGCTGGCAACCCAGAGTTGTGCAGTCCCGTGATGGAAGTGCTAGTAGCTCTGAAACATGTATACAGTCCACAACAGTCAGTTACTGGCTGGCATGAATAAGTAAATCTGGCACATGTGTAGTAGCATGTTATTTTTCCCCAGAAATGTGAGTGTGTGTCAAGAAATGCATGGTTCTGTACAAATCAAAGTGAAAATGTCATGTGAAAACATCCCAGATATGTAGATAAAGAAATATAAATGCAATCAAGAAATATGTAGCAGTGTCATCTGCATCCTGGACAGTTAGTATGTCAGATATAGGTCAGGCATATATTGAACTAGCCAAACCCAATACACTACCTAATGTATGGTGGCAAGTGTAATAATACATGTAGGGGATATACACCTGCAGTCACTAGGAATGTAGTGTAGATGAAAAGGTAATTATAAGATGTTAACCAAGGTTTTTTCTACACCCTACTGTATGTGCATAAACCATGCAATTTCACACCTCAATGGGTATGTGTAGTCTTACATATTTGTTGGGACATATGTCCTATTGTTCTATAAATATTTGCATTCAAGTTGATGCATGTGCCCTGTTTAAACACCACAATCAGGGTGGCCTGTTGCTACCAAACATCCTTGCATGCTGTTGGAATATCCACGTGGTTCAATATATGCATGTGTTATGCTTGCTGTTCAACTGTTGTAACCTTGATGTGTTGGGTTAATGGGAATATTATTGCATGCTGTTACAACTAATCTGGAATGCTGTTTTGCTTATGTTGAAATTAAACACACCTAATAACAGAACGTATGGGAATGCCAGTCCCAGTGGACCCACCTGTGCCTCCTCAGCCGGTGAGTGCACCTGGCACCAGCAGGTCCGGTGCCCAGCCCGGGCTCCCCTCCTCCAGTGGTCTTGTGCCACCTTCAGGTGGAAGCACTGCAGGGGATGGGGCTTGTCCCCCCCATGCAAGTGTGGGCAGAGAAGGGCCACCTGTCACCCTTCGAAGGGTCCAGGTTGTGGGCATAGGGAGATCCAGTGTTCAGTCGCTGATCCCCTACGCCAGCTTGAGGCGAGAGTGGAGTGTCTCACAGGTGAGCCTGCCCGTCCTACCGCAGCTCCCAGCACAGCCACTCTTGGGGCTGTGAAGGTTCAGTGGTGACTGCCCATGGGTTGGGATCTCAGTTCCACTGTTACCAACTGTGGGCTCATGGGCTTGCGATTTCCAAACATCCGACCTCGTCAATTGTGTTCACCCACCCCATGTGTCATACACCGCCCATTTATGCATCTTGTCTATCTTGTCTGTTTACCTTCCCAACCTACCTCCCTGGATATACCTACTTCCTCTACCTCACTTCCCACTCTCACCAGAAAGAAAAAAAAAGGGCAATCTGTACCCACAAAAAAATTACGCCCCATACATAGCTGCCCATTTCGCACACATGTCCATTGGACAAACATGTAAGCAGATAATTAGAATTGGCAGTACAACATACTTTGTTGTCCTCCCCCCTCTCCCAGGGGTGGAAGGTTTCAAATTTTACTCCAAATTCATTGCATATGCACAGCTGTTGCTGTTAAAGAAATGGGCAGCTATGGACCTTCCCTACACCCGTCCTGCACATCCCTGAGCTTGTTTACCTACTGTCTGTCCCTGTTTGTGCCCCCTTTTTCACCACTTTCCTATTTCTCCATTTTCTTTTCTTTAAAAGAAATTAGCTCAAGGGTTAGCGGGAGTAAGCACTTGTAAGCAGTAGTAAGCGAGATTAAGCAAGTGTGCGCATGTGTACGCTTAGCTAAGCATCACTAAGCATCGCGCAAACCTGCGCAAACCCGCATACAACTGCTTAAAAGTGCTTTGTCACTCTTTGGCAGGGCCCTTGTTCTGCTGAGCAGCAAAAGAAAAATACTCTGCCAGTCTCGAACCCCAGACCACTGACACAATAGACTGCATGAATAACCACTAAGCCTCAGCAGATATACAAATAACTTGGTTCTGAAATAAATATATCATGCATTACAATGAGAGAATGTAAATGGAAATTATGAATGGTATAACACAAATCCTTTTCTGTGGGTCTTTACCAGCAGTGGTTGTGGAATTGCATGACATGACTGTGAAAGGAGAACCAGCCATCCTAGCAGGGAATAATGTTACAGTACCACCTTAGAAACACCACACAGTATCAGACCAGGATTAATACTGGCCACAGGAATACAGTGCAATAACCACATTTGTATGGCAGTTAGTTGTGTAAGTGAGAAAAAAGTACATACTCCCATGTATTCTGTGTTAGCATTTGGAGGGGTGATAACATGTCTACACTGAGATGTGTGTACTGGAAGCAGCAACATTCAGGTTTGAGTACAACATGCATATAACTGGCTACAACCCTAGCATCAGATAAGAGACATATACCAACCTTCAGACTGACACAATGGTGTCCAGAGCAAACAAGCATGGGACCCACCTTGGAAATCTGAAAGGGCTACGCTTACCTAACCTAGCATTATATAGCAGTGGGCTGCAATCACAGTGAGTAATGCAATCACCAAACAGCAGGCTGCATGCAATTACTGAATGGTGGGCAGCAACTGGTGCAGAGGCTGTCACATGCACAAGTGCAGATACCTAGAAAATCAGGCTGTGCCTGCAGTCCACACATGCAATTATATCATTGCAGGTGCTGTGAGATAGAGAGTCAGAGAGAGAAAGACACGGACACAGACGCAGACTGAGACAGAGACTGAACAGAGTGAGAAACTGAGACAGAAAGTTAAATAGAGGGCGAACCCCCCCCAAAAAAAACACCAATAAAAAAAAAAACTACAAAACCATAGCACACGGAGCAGGGAAATACAAAGGTAAGGTATGTAACTCACATGTATGTGTTGGCATGTTGTAGATGTTCCTGAAGAGTAATTTACACACTGCAAATAATCCATGTGTGGCAGCAGTATGTATCTATCTGTAACTGCACATGTGCATAGGGCAAGGGACATACTGCAACTGTTAGTGAAGGGTGGACAGATATCTGTCAGTAAAGGTTGATATGTGCATATATCCATGTAGGTCATAGCGTGTGGCTTAGAAAACAGCATGCAGTAGTGTTGATATATGTCATGTGGTGGTTAAATGCTGTGGGACAGATTTTTCAGATCTGCTGTGTTATAGCCAGTGAGGCCTGCTAATGCTACAAGGGCTGAGGACACCCACATGCATTCTGCACAACACTGTGCAATTTAATCACATACCTGTACATCCCACAACTGTCACATAAGTGATATCCCCACCATGAAAGGTGGACTTTACATGTGCCTATATGTATATCCATGTGTACAGCAATGGATGTGTACATGTATGTGTATAAATATGCACTTATATAATATAGATATATATATATATATATATATATATATATATATATATATATATATATATATATATATATATATATATATATATATATATATATATATATATATATATATATATATATATATATACATACATATATATATATATATATATATATATATATATATATATATACATATATATATATATATATATATATATATATATATATATATATATATATATATATACATATAGAGTGAGAGAGAGAGAGACAGAGAGACACGGGGTCATATGTACCGCAACAGGTGTGTGGTGACCAAGGCATGGACTGTAGATAAGTGTTGATACTGCAATGCCATTCCACCTTCCCAAAACAGTGTACCCATTAACTACCACATAGGTAGAGATCTACCTAACAGTGAAGGTGTGATAAGGGAACATGGGACACAGGTGGACAGTAGCCTCCACTTTGATGAAGACAGTGCCACACTACACCTGTAATCTGTCTGTGTGGTATGTGTCATGACAACAGGTGTGTCAGCTATGGAAGTATAGGGTAGAGTTCCCCTCATCACAATGCCCTGTGTGGTATGTACTTCACATGACAACTACACCAGGTGAACAGGCCACAGACAGACGTCCCAAAGGGTAATACTGGCCGCAAACAGATGCCCTATGCAGACTGACTCACAAAATCACAACTACACTGTATTGCATACTGGCCACACAGAGGCGACCTCTGCCAGACATACAGAGGTATGTCACACCCATAGCTGGGTGACACCCACCATGGCAACATATCACAATCCCTCCAGGATACACGCTCTAGGGCCCTAAAACTTGTCAGCTCACTAAACGGCACATGCTGGAGGGATAGGTTCCCATCTCAGAGATATGCCATACACCGGAATAGACCACATAGCAATAGCAAACAAGGCTCCTCCTTAGCAGTTGTTATAAATACCCTTGATGATTGTGTGGGAGATTGGTAATACACCCCAGGAAACACCTCTGTGGTTCAGCTTGGCAGGGGCAAGTGAAATCAAAGTACATGTGTGTCAAAGGCCAGGGTAGCATATGGCTAGGCTGCCATAGGCCCTAGGGCCAATAGCATATTACCTACCTATGACACTATGCTCTCACACATGTACTTAATGCAACAGCTGCTATGTGAGGTTGAATAAGTGTAACGCTGAATGTGTGCAAGGTCTGTAAAGGTGTGATAGCTTAGTGTAATGTTGTTTCTGACATGGTAGTGCCTATCCTAGCTGTAAGGACAGCAACTGATGTGTAATGTACTGTTAGGCAGACATAGTAGTACGGCAGATGATGTGACATAGTTCTCCATTGATGAATGTGGTGTCTCATTGTAGGCTAAAGCAATACATGTATGCTTAGTGAGTGGTACTGCTGGTGAATCCATCACCAATATGAACTGTAGTACTACCTGAAGTTGTAGGCCTAAACAGCACAGTATGGTGTGTGTTCACATTGCTTAGAAACACTGTCATGATTGTTTCCTGTAGTCTCCACAGAGGACAGAATGCAGGCATAAGGGTGTGTAAGTAGTGGCACACAGTGCCATATGGTACACAGGTACTGCTCATCTGTGTTGGCATACAGTGGTGTGTTGTATCTTTTCCTGATGTGTGTGTGATTATGCCTGTACAATGGCTGCAATCATATGTGTGTTACAGGGTAAACGTGTGTATCCAGCAACATATATAGTCTGATACAGCAGTATGCCACCTATAGTAACAACTTGACACATCTGTTAGGCAGGGCTATGGTATCAATGACTAGGGTGGTTGATTGGTACTGCTGTACCTGTACTTTACATCCATTGCAATGGAAGACATCTCTGTTCGTGCAACAGTGTGATATACACCCCTGACTTGAGGTTGTGCAATGTGACACAAACAGTGTGTCGGGTACTGTTGTATAGTGGTGTGATATATAGAGTCTGCCAGGCAGTGTTAGTTGTGGCCTGAGAACCAATAAGTGGTATTGAACGTGTGTAACCTCTGACAGACAATAGGATGGTATATATGTCAGTAAAGTGATATCTGTGGGTAAAGGTGTAAAGTGTGCCACAGGACACTCTCACACATATTGTTCATATCTTTTTCATCCAGATGGCCCACCAACGCAACCCAGCGTACACAGTGGATGAGGAAGAGGTGATACGTGACAGCCTATTGCAGCGGTACTCAATGCTCTTCTCCAGACGCAGCCAGCACCAGCAGGAGTGGACTACACTATGGCAGGAACTTGTTCATCAGGTAAATGATATAGGCATGCATAACCAGACATATGAGCAGGTATGCCATCACTGCAGTGATTTAATTAGACACGTCTGGTGGCATGCGTCTGATATCCAAAGACATCAGCTTGCCACAGGTGGAGGGGTGGTCATTCATCCCCCCCTCACCAGAGCAGAGGAGCTGCTCCTAAGCATGGTGGCTCCTGGACAACAGCTACATCAACCACTGACATGTGTTGTAATGGAGGCCAAAGCCACCCAGCACATCCACCTGGAGCAAGCAGGTAACATGCCCTATCTGTAGACTACAGTTAACTGTATTGTTAGATTATGTGTACGTGAGATGTGGACTGTGTGTTTAGCAGTTCCGCTGTCTAGTGTTGTGCAATACGGATAGTTTGAATAATATCCCTACACCTGTGACTGTTGACTGTTGTTGTACTGCAGTTTAGCATACCCACTGTAGCAATGCCACAGTGGTGGCCCCTGACGAACTCTCTCATATTCTCGTAGGTCCCTCTGGTGTGACGGCAGGGCAGCCGATCCATGCTGGTAAGTGTGTTATTTTATTTATTTATTTATTTAACATTTGTTGACCGGGAAAGTCCAACTAGGTTCCACAGATCCTGTTTTCAGCTGGGCCCGGGGAGAAATGCTCCAGAAGCAAGTTATACCTGCAATGTTGGTAATGAAATATGCATGTCATAGGTGGGGTGTAGGCCATGTACATGTAACACACTTACGCATAATGCATGCCATGCATGTTTGCTGTGAGACGTTGCACAGCTCACTAATGTCAGTAGCTGCCTCAATGACATGCAATACACAGAGCATGACACACAGTTGTGGCAACCCTGTTCTGCACATTGGATAGGCATAGTTGCAACACCTGTACACAACATAACACATTTATCACATGCAGTACACAAAGTCATGCTACATATGGCATAACCACACACCCGCTGGAAGGTAACACTCCAGTATCCCACATGTCATCCACACACACGTGACATACCTCAGGGGTAGAGGCCTATCATGGGGCTGTGCAACACTCTTCAACACATAACACAGTCATGTTAGGCAATGCTCCATACTGGGCACCTCATACACCCATGTACAAAGTGGCTGTGTAATAGTGACCGTATCCATGGTACTGCAGTTCAGGTACAGCATGCTAGGCAGTGGTCTGTCACATAGTAGTAGCTGTGAGTGACCACAAGATGCATGATGATGATGGCACATGGTACTACACCCCATCAGGTTACAGTGACCACAGTACTACACATAGCAGTCTTTGCTGTGCACCTCATTGTTCTGTGTGTGCAAACATATGCACCTATACACACCACGCATAGCATGTTGCGTGTATGCTTACATATGCTAGTATACACATTTTGCACATCAGTCGCCAACTGTACAAAGAGTCACATATATGTCCTGGAATGTTATTGGGTGTATAGGTCACATGACACACATTGGGTATGTGTGGTGTTTAATGTTGCAGTCGTGTAGCATGCCATGTCATGGCTGGCACTGACATATCTGCAGTATGTCCCACACTCACCATAACCACTGTACAATGTCCATATCGAGCATTGGGATTCCTTCACATCTGCATGCACCACTCATCCCATGTCTGTACATTGCATGCATTTGCTACACCTGTGCCCACTATTATGTGCTATGGACATAGACACTGTCATCAGACATGGCAATCTATGTGTCACACAGATAACACATGCAGCCATGGTATGTACACCATTGAGTGATGGTGCACATGACATTGCAGAGCAGATAATACTTGCACAGCAATGTTGTGTCCATGTACACATTGTGTTCCAGGGTGTACCAAATCACTGAACGACTACATACATGCATCAAAGCCATGTATAATGTCATTAGATAGGGATGTCTAAACTTGCACTGCATGGTCTTGAGCAACACATATTCTGCATGCTGACACATGTGTGTTGACTGTTTGCCTTGTGATACTGTCACCCAGCATCGCCCACTATTGTGTATGTATTGGATTGCTGGTGTGTGTATGTGCTGTGGTGAGCAGTGTTTTTCTGTGCATGTGTGCATGTGTTCATGTTTTCATTTGTGCATGTGTGCATGTGTTCATGTGTTCATGTGTTCATGTGTCCATGTGTCCATGTGTGCATGTGTGCATGTGTGCTAACATCATGTACAGATTGTAAAGTGTATTCCCTGTCTTCCTTCCACAGGTGCTGAGTTAGGGGTGGCTGAATGCAGCAGGGAACCTGATGTCACCACCACTAATAGTGGAGATGATGAGACATGTATTGTGGCACAGGAAGGTCTGACAGGGTCTGTCGTTGGTCCACCAAACGACAGTACACAGCAGTCAACCCCATCTATGTGCACACTCATACTGCCAATACATCCCTCGTCACCAATGGCCTTAGCTGAGGGACAGCATACAGTTGGCATTGACCAGGAGAGTGTGGTACCTATGGCACGTGCATCCCCTCACAGCAGCCATAGCCAGATTACTGGAACGGTACCACATAGGCAGATGTCCAGGGGTTCTTGTGGGAGCATCACTGGTCGTATTGCCCCTGGCAGATGTGCCCCCAGAGGGATTACAACCCCCAGTATGTTCTGGGCTGTAATGCAGGCACAGGCACGTATGGAATGGTACACCCGACAGGGACTAAGGGCGCAGAGGGCCCATTACACTGCTATCAATGACAGCATCCGTGACCTTGCCGGTGCCATCTGGAATTACACCGAGGTCATTGTTAGCCGTTGGAGGGAGACATTAGATGTCCTCCACGATGTGTTAGCCATGAGCCAGGACCATGCGGGACGGATGAGAAGCCGACGCATTCCAGCAACAGCATCAGCTGGCAGTCATCGCGGACGGACCACAGATCACAGCCGCTCCCGTAGTGGCAGTACCAGCCCTAGCAATGCTGGGGCTGGCCTGTCCATTGACCGTCCTACTAGACCACATGCATGTGGCACTGGCCAGTCCCAGCAGGGACATGAGTCCAGTCATCATACCTCTGCCTCTGATGATAGCACCCAGTCAGGGTTGGTACTGATACTGCCTGTAGCACCCCTGCTAGGCACATGTACCGTGTCCATGGCCAGAGACAGTGATCTGTACGGCCTAGCAGGTACAGTCTGTGGCTGTCCCACAACCGCCCGTATATGGCAGCCACATGGTGGATTTGTGTGCATGCAGACACACACACATTTACCATACAACTTGGGCTCACACACACACACACACACACACACACACACACACACACACACACACACACACGGATTACATCAACATTGGCCCATGCAGTACTGTTGTCCCTCACACACACACACACACACACACACACACACACACACACACACACACACACACACACCACACACAGACATGCCGATTGGATGGGTCAATGTTGGGCTCTGGCAAACATACAACACACCCTGTGCATATGATGACACATGTGCCACCTCCTGTCATCTGTAACATTGATGCAGGAACAGGCTAACATGGTTCTGATGCACAGGGTGACATTATAGCAGTGTAGCAATAAAGCAATAGTAGCAAGTTGACAACATGAAAGTGTAATGATATCCTTGTAAGTATACCTGAGCAGTCATTACGCATCACAGCTGTGATAGTCATTGTAGCATTGTTTACACCAGTGTTAGGCCTGAGTATATATTGTCCACCCATATGCCACTTGGCTGAAGTGTACAGTGTTGCCAGCATGTGTTAGTGAGTGGACAGTACGTGTGTGATGTGTGCATTACAAATTAGCGGGTGTACATCTGTGAACATGGTGTGTGCGCACTGTCTGCATGTACGTGCATATTGGACACATGGGATGTGCGACATACCCTGTTGTACACATTGTTAACATCCCATGGTATCTTTCGATGGCCAGTATGCATTCTACTACAGATATGTACTAACATGTGTACACATGTGTGTATGACATGGGTTGGCACTATGCTGTGGGTGATACTGTTGATATCTGTCAATGATCTGCAGTCTGGTAGTATACACCATCTCAACAGCATAACTATAACCAATCATTAGATGATGTCCTGACAAATGACTCACAGTTGTAGGGAACTCAGTAACAGTTGGATCCTTCCAGTACTATACAATAACAGTAACCAGTGGTACTGACCGCCACATTCCTGGGACCACACCTGTGTGGTATATAGCCCTCTTAGGTACATGCAAACACACTAGGGATATGTCCACCCACATCTGGAAATGCATGCATTGGCCTACACTGCATTCCCTGGATGGGACGCATATCCTACACAAGCGTATCATACAGACAGATACCTGTTGTCCAATACATGCTGTATAGCAGTAAGCCATATGGCATATTCATCCACATTTACTATACATACTATCCCGACAGTACCACATAGATGGTAGCCCTCAACATGTCTGTTGGGTACCAATGTGTACAGACAGACACGTGTTATGTCATCTGTCCCTTGGTATCCACATATCAATAGGTATTGTGGAGTCCCTCAGTCTTTCACATAACACATTAGGGGCCTGCATGCATATCCACAGGGCTGGTGTACACCTATAATGACTGTCCATTATTGCCAGTCATTGTTGTGTATGAACATGTCTGACATATACCCCGGCAATTACCCTCACTCACAGTACTCTATAGTAAGTGTCATGGGTGTGTGTGTGGCAGAGATGTCCTTGGCCACAGATCACTACATTAGCCGGGCTTGACACAGACATACATATGTGACCTATGATTTGTGAAGCAGTGGCACAATCTGTCGAAGGTTACAAATGTATTCATGTCGTAAGCAGGCTTCACACCTATGTACTGATTGAGGTCACGTGTACACATTTATTTGACATGCAGATACCCGATGTGTGCAGTGCACATACTGTTTGAAACATATGTCATACCGTAGTAAAAGCAAAACCCACACTACATTGACGAGCTGTGGCACACACACACAGCATTTGCAGGACTCAAACCCCTACCTAACTATGTTATGATGCTAGAGAAATACGCGTTAACACGGCGCACTATATGCATTATTGGGTGGTTTATGTTCTCCTTGAATATTTGTAGGATGCTGACATCATCAGCCTTTCCAAAGAGGGATGTACCTCTTTTAATGTGTTTTCCCAGTCTCCAAAAAGGCTACACCTCTCAAAGGAAACCACACCCCCCACACACACACACTTGGCATTTGCAGGACTCAAACCACTACCTAACTATGTTATGATACTAGAGAGATACGCATTAACACGACACACTATATGCTTTACTGGGTGATTTTTGTTCTCCTGGTATATTTGTAGGATGATGACATCATCAGACTGGACATGGTAATGTGTGTACACATTTTTTGCAATCCCAGGAATGATCCATGTAGGTCGGCAGGTATCAACAGCTTGTACAAGACCCCATGAGTCTCACCTTGTGTGATCTATCTGTGGACACATTGACATCCCTTCATATGTCACCACATATCTATGCACAGATTGTTGGTTTTGTGGATACGACATGTGTCTGTGATGTTGATGAAGAGCTCTTCAAAGTCTATGTGGGACATGTGTAGCTCTGTTCCATGATGTATGTCCTAGGTGGCTGCCTTGCAGACGGTGTAGAATGCTTGGGAACCATGAACTGCACATGAACATACCACAGTTGGTAGGGTTGTGTGTTTGTCAGTTTCCAATAGATCTGTTTATCATGTCTGCCATGATGCACTCCATGGCTTTACAGATCAGACTTTATAGGCTTACTGGACTATACTTCCCATGGTGTGTTGTGCACCCACACATGTGGGGAGTGCCATATGTTGCTGTAACACATTCAACGGTTCCAGGTTCTGTGGAGTGGGTGAGGCTCAACAGACTGTTCAGGTGCAATGCCTATTTGTTCTGTAGTGCATGCATGACACATGTTGGTAAACAATGTAATCCAATTGCTGCCATGCTTCTGGCTTAGGGGGAAACTGTTCAGCCATTTTACATGTGATATCTCCTGGTTTGATGTCAGGGACTATCGTCTGTGGGAGGTGGGTATGTATACATGGGCCTGTCTGATAGGATGTCGGCAATGTCAGTAAGATACAGTTGTCCCTGACTCAACACATATATGTGTGTACATTACTATTTATTACATAGCTGAAGGACATGTCATGATTCTCAGTCTGGACTCCTTCTCAGCTACTTTTTACAAAACACCAACAAACCTGGGCACTAATCCCGGTTATACTTTTTTACACACTTAACACCCTACTGATCCTTTGTGATCAGGCTACAGAGTATGTCATCATAATACACTGGCATGTCCAGGAGTCGGTTTCATGTGTACTCTCCAGTCCAGCTAGTGAATATTGTGGTTATGACAATAGGTTATGCCTCATGTACACAGACAACCCTCTCCTCCTCACATCACACTCTCATATATGTGGGAGATGTAACAATATTGACATACAGGACGCTGAGCTCTCTTGACCCATGACTGGCATAGTCTATCAGGTGGTGAGGGTGACCACACACACCACATATCAGTCTCACATACACTGATAGTGACAGCACACTAATCAAATTATCACACATACACATATTCAGAGGCTCTACATACACTCTGCCTAAGCAGCAGAGACCTCCAAAGCAGACACACATACAACTGCTACCCCACTACAATGCCCACATGTCACACAGTTCACAATGTCAGTGTGCCACACAGTCACTGCCCCTTGGGCTAAACACACCTGCTACACTTGTTATAGGTGACACTTAATGTCAAACACACTGTCATCCCACTCACCTGGCCAAACAAGGGAATAGTCACTCACCTGGCCAAACAAGGGAATAGTCACTTTGAGCTGTCTCTCAGGTGCCAGGATCCACCACATAACACATGCACTCAGGTCACTCCAAAGCAATTCCAGGACTGGCTCCATCATTGTCCATGCTGGTGCGTACAACCTCAGACTTTCCTCTCTGGAGCACATGACATGAAACATAGAGGAACTCTGTGATCATGTAGCCCAGCCCAGGATTACCCTGACCTTGTCTAGCATCTTACACTCACCAAGTATGATGTCACGGTATACCAACACACTGATCATATTTAACAGTTGGCTAACATATTGGTGTTATTCAAAGGGGATACAGTGTCTCTCACCCTGGGGTGACATGCTCGACATGCCACGTAGCTTCCCTTGCACCTGTCACCCTTGGACTTTTGAATACTGGCTAGGGCACTTGCTGCCATCATACTGCTTTATTTAAGTGGGGCTCAAAGGACAGAAACACCTCCATAGACATTACAGAGTACACAACACTAAGGGTAATGCTGCTCAACACCAGATGTATTACCCTCAAATTGCACCCACTCAGGAATCTCCTCAGTATGGAGGATAGCAATATCTGTGCACTAACAGAAACATGGTTCAGGCTCCCACATGCACACCAGCATTACCAGGTTGTATTTTGTACCATGCTTTCTGACCACATAACTCGGAATGGCCAACACAAATAGGGGGTGTAGCCATATGCATCACAGATACACATACCTCCGGGTTGGTAGCACTGCACAAAGCATCACAGACCATATATATGTACCTAACATTGTGCAAATCGGCCTTTTGGTTTGTCGCCTGCTACAGACCACACTCCCCGACTCAGCAACCCCACTCAGCTTTCCTGGGAACATTGGACAATATGAAGGTTTCCCCAAACACCATTATATTGACTGTGGATAGTACTCAGGCACAACACCCTCGACCAACAGTTACTACTATTTCTAAACTCATATGCTATGGCACAATCGGTCACCACACCCAGAAGAGGAGACAACATATCAGACATGATCATCACCGACATGGGGACTCTATGTTCCACACCTGCGATATACCTCTCATTGGTAAGGGCAGAACATACGTTATCTCACTGGACATCCATATCCCGTCCCCACACCCATCCTGGGTAATGTTGGTGAACTTCCCAAAGGAAAACTTCACACTCCTCCAAACTACGGTGGTATCCTTCAGAGACCCTGGGTCAGTGGTAAGTATGGCTCAGACTGCTGAATCCTTTACATACATGTTCTATGGACATGGAGACATGGAGGTGTTTCTGTCCTAGTAGACCACATGAATCGTTACATCCAAAATAACAACTGGACTCATTCCTCCAATGGCAGTGGACCTGTTTGGTAGACCCCAGCCATTCATACACTTTACAACAAATGGAGGAAGCTACTACATGATAGAGCACAATCCCAGACAGGGAAGGCATCTGTGATCTGTACTAGCAGACAGCTACAATCACTCGGGTAATTATGTAAGGCACGCTTCTAAGGGACAATTGCACCAGACATGTCAGACACTCACAAGGCCTTCTTCAGTTAATTCAGGTACCTGCTGGACACTCACTGATATTCTGTGTGTTACTGCATACTGACTAAACATACCCTGAACCCACTGACATTGCCATCATCCTGGCAAACAGGTTCAGTGCATATGTGTCCCCCCCATCCCCCCTAAGGTGGTACTGTCCATACCAACAGAGTGTAACCTCCCAGACATCACGAGTAAACAAGTGAGTGCTGCCCTTCCCACAGCGGACAACACAGCATCAATGGGACCAGATGGTGTCCTGGCCTGTATCGTACACAGCCTTCATGACAGACATAACAGTCAAATTGAGTCACTATTCGACATAAGAGTTACTGCAGGATATGTGCCCACGGAATGGTGTACAGCAATAGTGGTCCCACTCCACTGAATACTGCCACAACAGACCACAGGCAATATCGGCCTAAAAGGCTAATTAGCCTATCCTGCAAAGCTATGAGGTGTATTGTAATGGGACTCATGCACATAAACATGGGAAACCTACAGACACTGGGACCCACACATTACAGCATTGTTGTGGGCAGATCTTGCCTGTTGGACCTGTTCATATTCTTTCAACAGTTACCAGGTCCATCAGTGTTGGGATGGTTGTCCACACAGCCTGCCTGGACCTTGCACAACCCTTCAACACAATACCCCACTCGGCCATTATGCATAGGCTCACCAGCATCAATATCGACACATATCTGACATGATGGATTGCTACCTGGATCAGAGATAGCACCCACATGCTCAGTGTTGCAGGTGCCATGTCTGACTATACACCAATTACTCATGGCATCCCACAAGGCTCAGTCCTGGGACCTCTCTTGTTCAGTATATATTTGTGTGATGTACAGGCTATCACAGGAGGGATATGGCTGCCCATGTTTGCAGATGACTGCAAACTGGGTGCCATAATCAGCTCTCCTGCTAGCACATGCATACTCATACAGGGTCTCACAGAGATAGGTTGACTGGTGCCTGAGCCATGGCCCATGGCTGCATGCCATTAGTTGCATAGTCATCCCCTTTGAGGATGACAAGATGTCCACACATTACCACATAGGTTGTAATCCATTACATACAGTAGTGGTTGTTACGGATTTGGGGACATGACCTGTTCGGACTCACGCCTTTGACAATCCTATTGCCATAGTGGTTAGATAGTACATCTACATAGCCCACCATATCCCACATGGTTTCACATGTTGATCACGTGTGGTCATTGTGCCCCTATACTCTTCACGGCCATGCTTGGTTACTATGCCACATTTGGGGTGTACCTTACCTGACACCTGCAGCAACTGTAATGGCCACAAATGTTACTCATTGTGCAGATGTAGGGACTCACACAGATGCCCTGCACAGTTCCAATACAGTAACTCCAGCTCTACTCAGTCACTTACCACCTACACGGATGTGTTGTGTGCCTTTAGTTGCAGGCAATATCTGACCCAGACTTACTGAACATGCTCCACCTCAGGGTATCCAACTCCCTTGGAGCTACACAATCCAGGGACATATACCTCAGCACTGATGTTAAAAGGACATGCTGGGGGGACATAATAATTATCAGAAAGCCTCCACTCACTCTGAAGTGTAGTCCCGGTTTTGCATAGGCAGAGCCACCCACTAACCACCTACAGGTGACATCTTGACATGTGAATGGGTGATCACATGTTTACCCATGGGATATCTTCTGGGTCCCTGCTAGACAGAGGCACAATACACTGAACGTCAATGTACTATCTTGTGTGACCTACTATTCAGAGGCACAATGTTCTGATTTGACTGGGTTGCAGAAGCCAAACACACTCTGGCTATGCTTGTACATGCCCTAGGGCAGATAGCCTAGTATCAAACTCTGAACCTATGATAATTTTCATGATGCACAATGTTTATTGCTGATATTGTTTGCAGGTTTTTATCATCTTTGCTTTCACACTTTCTATGAACTGCTTAGGTATCTGCCGAACATATTTGCTTATGGCAGGGTTCCACTATATTATATGCGTGTCTGTTGTCATATAAGTGTGTGCACAGGGCAGATTGCTGGGTAGTGAGAGGTTCCTGGGTTAACACATGCAACTGCCTGCTATGTGTGGCCCAATGCTGTACTCCAACATAGCCTAAGTGTGTGAGCATGCCCAGTTCAGACTGTCAGTGTTCTGTTGCCTGACATTTGTCTCATGTATTCAAGTGTGTGAGCATACCCAGTGTGACCTTTCAGTATGTTGCTGTCTGAGGTCCACTACATTTGTTGATGTATGTCTACATGTCCAATATTAACACTGTGTGTGTTGAAAGTCAGGTTCTATTCTTACTGCAGGACTCACCTTTGTGTCATAACTCGACAGGGATTATGCTGTACCTGCAGGGTTTCCACAAAATACTTTGCATAGACTTATTGACAATTCTTCATACAGGCTGACCACTGCAATACTGTCATGGTTTAGTTGTTCAGTACTATGACTATAGTGCACAGTATCCTGGGTTCGAGGCCCATCGCCGCTTATATTTTCATACTGAGCAGACCAGACTGCTTAGAGGCCAATAGAGCAAATATGAGCATGTTGGCTTTTGTTCAGCTATGCCCAACGTAGACCAGGCTTGTCCAACATTGCTCAGTGTTAGTGAAATACGGAAATGACTTCTTCTGGTTATCGCTGCCAAACTGTTAAAAAGTTCAAATTCAAACTGCTGCAAGTACAGTTGACCCACCACAAGGATACAAAACACGAAGTCCAATTTAATCCAAAACGAAGAAATTTATTGCCAAAATCCACAACACAAGCGCTTTCGCCTGGTCTTACCAGGCTTTATCAAGTGTAAAACATACTGAATACCTACACTCCATATAAAGTGCTTGAAAAAAGCCCATAGGTTGCTTAGTTAATTGACATTCCATAATTCAATTAACCTTGCATTTAAATGCATTAAAATATATTTAAATAAATTCAAATAAAAATCAGTACAATTCATAAAAAATTGGTTTTAAAATGCATAAGTGCATTTAAAATGAGAGGTTGAAAGCCCACAGTTAAATCATATTGATAAAATGCAAAAGGGTTAAACGCTAAAACATATGTTTAAAAGTATACACAGCATTGTGATAGAAACAATGTTAGAGAAATGTCAGATGCAGGCGTGGCAGAAGTTCACTTTCATTGTACTGTTTATAATGCAAATGAACTCAATACTAAATTCAATTGTTATGTAGCATTGTCCCAGCTACTTGAAGATGAAAATGTTAAATTACAAAAGTGAAACTGACCAAAGCCACCTTGTCTCAAACCCAGCACAGATATACCTTTGATGAGATCTCAATGAGATTCTGGCCAAGAGAGACAGGTGTTTTCCAGCACTATTAAACACAGGTTCACTATTTCACAGGCGCCATGATAATGAGCAGCAGAGCAACTCCAGGGGTTTTGTATACACCTATGCAGCTGACTCTGGGTTCATAGAGAGGACCATGAAGTTCTTTTGGCCAGTGGTCACTTTACATGAGGAATTTGGCGGCTTTTTTCCTTCTAATATTTCTTTTATTAGAAAAGGAACACAATTTAAAGGGCATTTTGAGCATAGTACAAGGTGTAATTCAGAACATCATAGTTGTCAGAAAAGAAGGGAACATTCAAATGTGGTAGATGTCACCAATGCCCTTTCATTGCCAACACCCACAGGGTCCAAGTTCCAGCCCGTAGCATCACATTATCAGCTATTGATTACTACTCTTGCAACACGTCAGAGTGGTATACCTAGGTTTCTGTGAGGTTTGTGGCTTTCTATGTAGGAAAGACTGAGAGGGCATTGAAACGTAGGATATATGAACACACCTACGACATCAAAACAAGAAAGACACGAATGCTTTTGTCAGACATTCTGTGGTATGCCCTAACATGTCTATCCGGTTTTTTGTCCTTGAAAAAGTTATCCAAGATCAGAGGGGAGGAGATTGGGAAACTGAACTGGCTTCGAGGGAATTGTTCTGGCAATTAAGGTTGAATGCAACCAAAGCCCCAGGCTTAAATGACAGCATAAGTTTAGCAAGCATTCTAAAAGCCAGAAGCAACACCCTTTGATTTGTACAGGGATTTTTAGTGCTGGTATATGTCTCCTCCCTTTACATTCTTTGAAAATTGCCTTTCATTTCCTCTCACACCCCCCCCCCCCCCACTCACACTATTGTCAAGATTCAATGGCATTGTGACTTCATTTGGTGGTTTGCATTGCTATTTTTTTCATGCTCACAGCCTCATCAAAGGTATATCTGTGCTGGGTTTGAGACAAGGTGGCTTTGGTCAGTTTCACTTTTGTAATTTAACATTTTCATCTTCAAGTAGCTGGGACAATGCTACATAACAATTGAATTTAGTATTGAGTTCATTTGCATTATAAACAGTACAATGAAGGTGAACTTCTGCCACGCCTGCATCTGACATTTCTCTAACATTGTTTCTATCACAATGCTGTGTATACTTTTAAACATATGTTTTAGCGTTTAACCCTTTTGCATTTTATCAATATGATTTAACTGTGGGCTTTCAACCTCTCATTTTAAATGCACTTATGCATTTTAAAACCAATTTTTTATGAATTGTACTGATTTTTATTTGAATTTATTTAAATATATTTTAATGCATTTAAATGCAAGGTTAATTGAATTATGGAATGTCAATTAACTAAGCAACCTATGGGCTTTTTTCAAGCACTTTATATGGAGTGTAGGTATTCAGTATGTTTTACACTTGATAAAGCCTGGTAAGACCAGGCGAAAGCGCTTGTGTTGTGGATTTTGGCAATAAATTTCTTCGTTTTGGATTAAATTGGACTTCGTGTTTTGTATCCTTGTGGTGGGTCAACTGTACTTGCAGCAGTTTGAATTTGAACTTTTTAACAGTTTGGCAGCGATAACCAGAAGAAGTCATTTCCGTATTTCACTTACTGGTTTTTGTGTTTTGGGTACGCTTATTGCTCAGTGTTAACCAACATTACAGAACATTGCCCAATATTGCTCAACATTGACCACAGTTGTGCTAGTGTTAGTGTGTGCAATTGCTTTACATATACTAAATGGTGGTGAAAGCTCTTTAGCACTGCTTTTTATTGCTTAACACATGGCAATCATACCTCAGGTGGTGCTGCAGGGCTGCCTATGTCGGATGCTCATACTACACTCCCTATACATGTTTGGAAACAGGTAGTGTGAAGTTAGGCATCCCTTTTACTATTTGTGCGAGTCAGAGAGAGGTATAATTTCCATGGTTCCTACTGTGCCAGTGTATGTGCTATGCATTGCATCTTTGCCAAGGCCAAAGCATACTGGGCATGCCTCCTTCTGCCTACTGGGGCAGGCTCAGGTTGTTCCTCCTCTGAGTCACGCTCTGCCTGTGATGACCTTGGCAATGGTGGGGGGCTTTTTGGCCTAGGCTTATGCTGGTCCTGCTGCAGCTGTTTTCGCGGGATCATATTATGTAGCATAGCACATACCATGACAATTTGGGTGCATGTAGTTGGTGAGTACTGCAAGGCTCCACCAGATGTGTCCAGGCACCAGAACCATGACTTGAGCAGCCCAAACACACGATTGATTACATTTCGTGTTTGTGCATGTGCCTCATTATGGCGTTCCTGTTCAGGTATGCGTGCGTTTCTGATGGGTGTCATCAGCCACAACTCCAGTGCATAGCCAGCATCCCCCACTAGGTGACCATGTGGGATGTCCCCATTGGCAAATGTCTGGTACAGCTGCATCAGATGCCAGATATGGGAATCATGGTAGCTTCCAGGACAGCCAGCATACACATTCAGTATTATGCCCTGGGCATCACACACGACCTGGCAGTTGATGGAGGGGAAGCCCTTGCGGTTGAAGTAGACCCTACCCCGCTCACCGGCTGATGCTTTGATGCATATGTGCGTGCAGTCTATTGCACCCACTACCTCAGGGTATTCCGCTATTTGCTGGAAGAGACGCACATTGCTAGCCAATACCTCACGGGAATTGGGGAAATATACATGATCACCGACATGTGCTGACATGGCATCCAGGAACTGGTGCAATACCCTGGATGCTGATGCCTGTGATATCCCCATCATATCACCAGTTGGTCTCTGGAAGGTACCCATTGCTAATATTCTTAGGCCAACACATATCTTAGTTTCCACTGGGATGGGTTCCCCTCTGTTGGTTCTGTGTGTGAGGTGTGGCCTGCACAGCTCAACAATATGCTGCAAGAGGTCTCTGTCCACACTGTAGTGCTGCACTATCTCCAGCTCATGTAGCCCCTGGTAGGTAACCCCGGGCCTGTACACTCTTCTCCGTCTCCTCACTGTGGGTTGTCCAGCAGCATTTGAAATTATCACCACCCTCAGCATGTTGCATATGTCGCCTTATAACAGCAATGGCAGCCCCTAACATTTTTTTGTCACAGTGAAGTTTTTTCAGTTTTCACTTCTATTAGCTTACTGCAGTGTTGCAGTGTCTCTTGACAGAAACATAATGGACTGTTGTTTGTAGAGTTTTAAGTGGTGGGCTGGGCTAGTGTTCTGCCTGGGTAATTGCCTGATTCTGATTGTTTTCACCTGCTAGCTCTGCTAGTACTCCCTGGTAACTTCCACTATTTGGTGTGCTTCCTTTTTCCTTTCTGTTTCCTTGGGGGGGGAGCACCGCTCATACAAGTGCAAACACATGCACAGCAGCTAACACGCGCGCACACATGCTTACATGGACTAAAACTTGCTTATTCTTGCTAAAACGTGCTTACAACTGTTTACACAGCCTTACATATGCTTACTCATGCCTACACACGCGCACACACTTACACGCGCGTACACTGTCTTACTCAGGTTTACTGGTGCGCACACACACGCATGCACGCTCAGCAAGAAACTTTGGTGTTATCCACGGCATACACCTTCCATTTCTTGACTTTACCTGGCCTACCTGTTGACACATCTCTTTCACTATTATGTAAATGTAAGCTGACACATGTCACTCTGCTCCAATGAGCTTCACTCCTTTCATACATACCCCCCCCTCATGATGTCACCTATATTCTACTCTGTTACTCCCCTTATCCTACTCCTATACTGCACTGACTGTGCTCATTTGCTATGTAAACTTGCAATTCACTATCCTAACTCTCATTTGCATAGGATTGCCTACTAATGCTTAGTTGCATCTCTTAGACTGAGCTTCCCCCTTAGCAACCTCTACTCGGTGACCATGTTGTCTTCAGCCTGCCATTCCCTTGCATTGTAAATTCTTTTTAGCTATAAAATCCACATCTGTAGATCTTAATTATTAATTTTCTGCTTTTTAGGGCCCAGCACGTGTGCGCGGCGCTGCACTACGGTTAAACCCTGGAGATCGGGATAAAAAAAAAAGTTGTTTTATTTTTGATTTGCATCCCTTCCCATTGCCAATGGCTGTATTTTTGGCCATTGGCATGCTTCCTCCTGTACATGCATGCTTTATTTCCAGCTGACATGGCTCCATTTTGCTTTTTTCAGAACCGTACTCAGTTATCAACTGAGTACGTTTCTGCAAATAACACTACTCCTACTCAGACAGGTTCGGGTTTCCTGGATCGCAAATTTATCTCATTTGCATAGCTTTTGCCTGAAATTGAGGTAATTTGCATATCCCAGCCCTGTACATGTAGGATTAGTTTATAGAGCTCAGTTGCATGCCAGACTGTTCCTGGATTGCTCAGCGGACATGTTGGCTGCATGGAGTCTTACTCTACTCTAAGACTCCATGCAAGCCTTCATGAATCCAGCCCTGACTGTATCTAGCAGGAATATTTTCTGCAGAGTAGGGTTTATTTCTTCTCTAAAACTGGTACTAGTAAATTACATTGTTATTTTGTTTTTACTCTAACATTTTATTAAAATTGTATGTTTTTAAACATTCATTAGCATAAGCATAAACAAAAGAAAATAAAGAAAAATAATTTTGAGTAATGTGATTAGAATAAATAGATTTCTTAAAAGAATAAAAGATATGTCTAATAAAAGGAACAAAATATAAATTATTATTTTTAGCCATAGGAACAAAAAACATAACTGCTGTTAGGACATATGGTTCACCCGACAAACAACAACAATATATCCACTTGAATAAAGTGAGTGACACTAAATCACATTCCAGGTTTATAACTGAAGAGGTAGAAGAACTGTTCTAATGAAATACAAACTTTAATAAAACACAAAAAATAAAATAAACAGTGAGCACTTTCACAATATATCATCAGACTTACATTACCCCATAGAACATCTACAAATATATAGTACAGACAACCAATCAAGTCTAGTGCATAGGTTCAACCCCCAGTCAGATTCCATAGCAACATATAAACAGAGTAAGAGCAATCTTACTTATCTTATATTGTGAAAGCACTCACTATTTATTTTATTTTTTGTATTTTATTAAAGTTCGTATTTCATTAGAACAGTTCTTCTGCCTCTTCAGTTATAAACCTGGACTGTGCTTTGGTGTCACTCATTTTATTCAAGTGGATAAATTATTATTTACAGTCATACAATAATCCTTTAAAAACATTAAACACTATCAGATACAATTTATGTATGACATGTAGTAATATATTTATTAATTAAAATTTTTTCATGCATTGACTTCCATTTTGACTCATACAATGTATTAAGCCATAATGCTATTACTTAAATAATAACTGAAGTATTTTAGTTTATTTATTTAGTAGATTATAGTTCAGTATTACAAAAACCTATACGCTGTTCATCCCAACATCTCCAATGCCAATCAAAAGAGATCCTAGGTTTATTCAGATACCAAAGAAATTTGAGAAGAAAATTATTAATCCACTTTTAAAAGTTTTTGGATGGGATCGATATTAATGATTGAAACGAAATCAAAATTTTGGGAATAATTACCATTTTAATTAAATTTAAATGATATTCCATAGCAAAGAAAAATGTATTCCATTTATTAGTTAATTGTGTAATTTTATCAATAATATAATTAAAATTTGTTAACATATCTTTACAATTTGATGTTATTATAATACCAAGGTATTTAAATTGTTTACTCTCCCAATTAAATTGCTATATTTTTTAAATGAATTATTTAACTTTTTATTAATTAATAAAGTAGTAATCTAGGGATGTTTAAAAGATAAACTTGAAATTTTCTCAAAATGTTTTATGGAACTAACTATATGAACCAATTAAGTTTCGATATTACCAATTATGAGAAGAATGTTGACTACAAAAAGTAGAATTTTTGCAACAAGATTGTCTGCCCGTGATATACCTATAATGTTTTTATTTGAGGTTCTATAAGTACAGCAAAACACAATGGCATCCAAAGACAACCCTGTTTTGTACCTTTTCAAATTTTAAATAAGCTAGAGAGGAAAAGGGCATATTTTGACAAAGGGATATAAATTATTATATAACTCTGTAATTAAAGATATGAACTCCAGAGAGAAGTTATACTGTTTACGAACTTTATATAAATGGGATCAGTTTACTGAATCAAAAGCTTTATCAAAATCCAGACTAATAATTGAATGTTCTTTTTTGTTTTTCTTAGTATAATCTATTAAAGTATTCAATATAATTATATTATCTTGTACCTGTCTATTTAATAAAAACCCAGTGTGATCATTGTTAATTATAGTTGGTAAAATTAAATTAATTCTAAACAACTTATAATCAGCATTTAGGAGAGAAATAGGATGATATGAAGAGCATTGTGAAGACTCCTTATCTTGCTTTAATATAGATGATATAAGAGAAAATCTCCAAGATGGGGGAATATTAAATGTATTTTTAATTTCTTTAAAAGCTTCTGCTAATATACTAACTACATTATCAGGCAATAATTTATATAACTCTGGTATGATGCCATCTAACCCTGATGCTTTATTTATTTATTTTTTTTTTATTTGACCTTTAATTTCTTTTAGTAAAAATTTATTTAATTGACATGTTTTTACTGGGATAGTTTGATGGGGCACAGACCCATTTTCAGTGGAGGCCTGGGGGAAAAGCCCTAATAGATACAAGTAACAAAAGATATAGGTTGTAATCTTACTCAGTATTAACATAAACAAGTGAACAGAATTTATATAAAATACATATACACAGTTATACATAAAAAGACATATAAAAAAGATAAGTAGTACATAAAAGTACTAGGAAAAAAGTTTGTTTCATATGTTATACATATATAATCATGAATTTATATAGCTGCTACAATGTAATTATTTCTAGTATGCAAAGAACTGTACATGGTGTAGGTGAGGAATTTGGGTAAAATGAAGCAAGTAAGGTGATAGTGAAAAGGTTGGACAGAGTATCTTGAGAGAGAAAGTAAGATGATACTGGTGATGTTTATAGGTGAGATAAGATAGACATATATCAAGTAGACAGAAAACATCTACAGAGGAAGATAGACAAGTTAAGTAAGGAAAAATAAAACAATGCAGCAGGATATCAGCCAGGAGTTAAACAAAAGGGAATGATAATCAACCAGGAGTTAGACAACAGCAGAGTCAGGAATTAGATAGAATGATCTTTAGAAGTATTTTGAACTGTGAGTGATTGGCAATGATTAGGATGTGCTGGAGGATTAAGTTCCAAGTCATGGAGATTTGATTAGAGTAGAGAGCATCTTCAAAGGGATTATTAGCTTTTGTGACTTGTAATAGAGGTTTTTTAGAAGATCTCAAGTGTCTTCTATTAGCTTGAGGCTGAAGTAGATTGTGGAGTGCTGGATACTTTACAGGCTGTTATATTATACCATGGCCATTTTAAGTTGGGTGAAATTTAGGTAATTTGGTAACTCAAGTCAATTTAGTTGGCGTAAGACAGTGCAATGATGGTATATATATATGGTGACTTGGTGGCAAATCTGGCAATCTTATTGTAACAAGTGTCTAGTTTTATTAAATCTGTTTTCTTCAGATTGGTGAAGACAGGAGAGGCCTAAGGAAGAGTAGAGAGTAGATGAGTCCTAGCAATAGTTTGTCTATTAGAGACAGTGAGATAAGGTTTAATTTAGTAACATTAACCTAATTTAATATGAACTTCTTTATGTTAAGAGACAAGTGTTTGTCAAATCTCATGTTATTATCATTTATAACCATGAGTAGCATAATGTGTGATACAGATTCAATCTTGGAATTGCTAGAAGTATATATATGAAAAGGGAATGCAGATCTGAAGTTTTTTATTTAAAAAAAATCATGTTTAGTTTTTTTTTTTTTTGAAATTCAGAACTGAGAGTCAGAGAGCCAAGATTCTAGTGCTGTGAAGGAACTGTTGGTTGTTTCTAGGAGTTTAGGGAGTGAGGGAGCAGAACAGATGAGAATGGAATCATCTGTGTGCTGTAAAATTGTATCAAGGTAAGTGAGAGTATGGAGCCTGTTGACGAAAATACTATATAGGAGCAGAGCCAAGATAGAACCTTGTGGAACACCTATTGAAACAGGTAACAGAGGGGATAAATCACATTGTCATTATCCAGCCTGTTGTCTACCAGATAGGTTACTATGGAACCAGCTGATGGATGCATATCTTAAATTAAGGGATGAAATTCATTAAGATGTTTTTGGTGGGAGACAGTATTGAATGCATTGGACATATTTAGGAATATGGAGTAGACTAGATAGCTATAATTTCTGTACAGGTTCATGGTATTTGTGAAGGTTTGAAGAGCTCAAGTGGTACTATGGTGGGGTTGGAAAACATGTTGGGATTTACTTATAAGGTTATTTGATAGCAAGTAGTTGAGTGACTTTTGAATGGATGCAGTTTTCTAAGATTTTTGATAGTGGGGATAAGATTGCTATTGGTCTAAAATTAGAAAGTTCTGTACATGTCCCTCCTTTATGAAGTGGTGTGATGTAAGCTATTTTCAAGATTTTGGGAACAAAACTGTTCAATTATGGAGTGATCAAAATGGAGACTGGATAGGAGATAGTGTCAGCAGCTATTTTGAGGTATTCAGAAGGTAAATCAGCAGCAGTGAGAGAAGTAGTTCTAAGTTTGTTGCATAATTTCTTTATGGTGCTGGTTTGGACAGGGTTGAAGAAGAAGGCATTGGATGGGTGTTTTGTAGTTTTAGGAATGGTTAGAAGTGAGTTGTTGTTAGTGCTGGTCAAATTTAATTTGGGACTAGTGAAATATGTATTAAGTAGAGTGGCAATACTGTCTACATTGTTTGTAGTGGTAGGTGTTAGGGTAATGGATTGACCTGGCTTTCGTAGTTGATTTATGGTAGCCCAAAATTATTGTAGTTGCTTTGTATTTGTGTTGTGTTGCAATGTAATAGGATTTTTTTGTCATGTTAACAAGTTTCTTGTCTTTATTTTTTAGTTGCTGGTAATGATCAACAATGGTTTAATTTTTGTTGGTCAGCAGTGCGCCAAAACTTTATCTCTGGTTTTAAGTAATAGCTTAGTTTCCTTAGTTAGCCAGGAAGCATAGGTTGTCTTAGTACTAATGGTTCTACGTGGTGCCTGACTGTTTAGTATGTCTAAAATTTATTATTAAAGTTTCACACAACATTATCTCGTGGGAGTGATATTAGTGGGTTCCATTCGCAAATACAAATGTTTGAGGTGAGAAATTTTTTCTGTTATGTGTTTGCCTATATGTAGTATTTTGGGGGGAATATATATTGTCTGACAAGGTAGGAGGGTAGATGGTCACTAAAAGTATCTGTGAAGCAACCTGACTGGGAGGCAAGAGTAGATTTATTGGTTAATATCCAGTCTAATAGTGATTGTCTTTTATTGTATTTTTTTGTCAATTTTAGTTAGGGATTAAATTAGCTGGGAGAATCCATATAAGTTTATGAAATTACTAGGATTGTCTAAGTGTAGGAAAGCCAGTTTGTTTTGAAGTCACCCAGAAAATTCACAGTGATTGTAGATTACAAATAAAGGCAATTTTTTTACTGTCAATACTCATGGTTGCATAGGTGGTGAAACATAATAATATGTTATAGGGAACAGTGTTACTGAGGTGTAATTCATTAAAATGCATACAAACAAAACAGGAAAGCTTAAACTGTTGCAACATATGGACACATATAAATGTACACAATGGCTATTGATAAGTAAAGTTAAAGATGCAATACATCACTTTTTGTTAATTTGCAATGTATCTTATCCTTTAAACAGTTGCCTACTATATTATCAGCTGTTATATTATTATTTATTGTTATTATTATTATTATTATTATTATTATTATTATTATTATTATTATATTTCCTAAAGCACTCAAGAATATCCTTCAAATCTGTCTTTTTTGTGTGTGTCTATGATCAACCTGATATTTCTTTAATATGATTTAATTTACTCATTTTCTTGGATCTGAAAGCAAATTTATGTAGATTCAAAGGATTCACAGAATAAGTCTGAAGTTTTAGTCTTTCTAAATTAATACCTGTCTTAGCTATTAATAGTAATAGCTGTCTTATGATTTAGGATTTTTACATATTTAGTATTCAGATTTTTTAACTTGAGCTGTGAAGAAATATTATTTGATGCTAAATTCATCTTTAGTTTATTAATTTTAGACTGCATGTTATTCAGTTCCATAGCCCATTCTTTTATTTTACAATTATGCCAATACTTTATTCTACCATTAGGATATCCTTTCAATGTAACCCATAAAGCAACCTCTGACACCTCACTATTTCTATTTCTATTCAAAAAATTATGTATCTCATTTAAAAAAATTTAAAACCTTTAATTTTAATGCTATAAGCTATGATCCTATTACAGTATATTAAATTACTAAATTTGACATAAGATTAAAAGATATTTTATTATGGTCTGATAACAGAAAATATATTATAGATACTTCTTTAACATTCAAAATTAGTGTACTGGAAATAAAAGCATTATCAATATTTGTTTGTGTTCCATAGCTATAAGAATAATCAGTGTAATGAGGAGAGTCAGCTATTATCAAACAATAAGTATCTTTGAAGTTCATTGAATTAACAAAAATAAATTTAGCTGAAGCTGATAATCTGGGTTTCTTACTTAGAAGTAGTGTCCTTTTCAGACAAAATATAATTAAAATATCCCACTATAATAACTTTACCCTTCATATAATACATTATAATATCCAAATATTTTTCTACTTTAGATCCAGCTCCTAGAATCCAATAAGAAATTACAAATGTATTTTTTATTTATTTCAACAACAACCCATAACATACTATTTTATCTAAGTAAGTATTAATTATTTTAGGCATTACAGATGAATTATTCCATAAAAATTAGAGTGCCCCTTCTTTTAGATTTGAATTGATAACTAGCTAAAATCAAATAATCCTTTAAAATCTGTCTCATTGTTAATCAAGTGATTTCTTGTAAAAATAGTGTATGAGCTTTATGTAACTTTAAATATTTAAACTCCCCTCTTTAAAGGACTGTTTAAGCCATTAATATTCACAGATAAACATTTAAAATATGCCATATATAGTGTAAGAATGCAGTAAAATAAATAGATAAAAAACTAGTATATACAATAAAAACAGAAATTTAAAATATTCAGTTATGGACACGTTCTTTATAGACTCTAAAGTGTTAACATTTAAACACCTAAACTTGTAATAAGATATTCCTAGTATGATGACACAATCAAACACACTACTTTCCAGCAATCCTATTTGTCAATCTAGAAGTCAATCTAATGCATCTACTTCTTAATAGAAAAGTCATTATATCATAAAATAATTTTCTAAATAGAGCACTCATATATACTAAAGTAAATGTTATATTACATATACTGCCATTGTTTTAGCAAATTATTTAATATTATCATACAGGGTATACCAAAATCTAACATACAATTAAAGACATGTACAAGAATCCCCACCATATAGTAGCCTTACAATTATCTTTATGATAACCTGGTATGCATTCTATAAAACATCAACCTAAACTTAAGTGTGAAGCCGCTATGTGTTTAGTTCCATACATCATTAATATGAGGTTTCAGAAAAGCTTAACTACTTATACTGTATATAACCTTACTTATCACACATGGAATCAATAAACAGAACAAGATCACTATAGCTGTTATATAATCATGCATATAAGTACCAAATAAATACAATAATAATTGTTTATAATTAACATATATACATATTCATATCTCTTATACTCTAAAGTATGACAGTTAAAATATCTTAATATTTTAAGTATAATATTTAATATCTTATATCTTAAAATATCTTATTTATAGTTTGTTAAACTATTTCTATAACAAATTAGGTTGCAGATTAGTATAACTTCTATGTGAAATCAGATCCACCAAAGTCATTTGGTAACTGACTTACTAATTAATATACTAATAAACTGTTATTACTAAAATAATCAAAATATTAACCAGGTAACTACAATACATTATATATGCATTTTACTTTACTTCAACATACCTTATAAATAATAATTACTAAACATAACTGCATTGTATTATATTTTACCCACCCTTCCTATTCATATAAATGTAACTTAACTTGTCCATTTCTAAATAAAGTGACAAATTATAATTTACAAATTCACTTAATTATAAAAGAATTAAGTTATTACAAGCATTTGCCTAAGTACAGCACAAAAAAATCATCTTAAATATCTCTAATAATAAAAATGGACCTCTAAAAGACATTTACAGTGTTTATTAACACTGCACATCTGATGTTTAATATTAAGGTCTAATTTTAAACTTTCTATTCTTCAAATAGTGCACAAGAGAACCTAAGGATAATAGCTATTTTTAATTTTATAATCTTACCCATTATATGACCCATTGTATAAGGAGAAGCTTCCTGTTCAACCTGTTTTAACATTCCATGGCTTAAACTTCTAGGTCAAAGATTAAGTTTGGAGGTCATTTTAACTAAGTATTCAAACAAGGCACTTATTAGAAATATTTGAAGTAATAGCTCAGCAAATAACACTCAAGGATACATATGAAATCTAAAAGAACATCAAAATGTCACAAGCAGGAAAAAACTAACTGCCAGAACAAAACCACATATGCAGAAATCCTTGTGACTAACACAAAAAAGTTAAATTAAGAATATTAGCATTTAAAATGGCAGAATATTTTTTCAATAAATAGCATATACCATCATATATTAAATTAAAATATAGACATTATTTTAGCTTTTATAATGAAAACAACACTAGTAAGCGAGTCCACATATGATGAACCACTCACACCCACAACCACCATGTAAAACCAAAGAATAAATGAATTTTAAACTGTTACCATTCACAAAACAAAACAATGACAGCCTAAAATCTATCACCTCCCCCATAATACCTTAAGACTAGATCATCTAGGTATACAAACAGTTAAACCACACTCTAACAAATAAAAAAAATAAAATTGGTCAAACTAATCATCTAGGCATACAAACAGTTAAACCACACTCTAACAAATAAGAAAAAAAAATCAGTCAAACTAAATCATTAAATATATTTCACAAGCCACTAAATCAGTTAGTATAGACCATAAGCCATTTGTAGCCAACCAATATTTTTTTTCCTTTTTCCCACCATTGCAACTATTTCATGGGATCATAGGATCATAGGAAGTTAATATGCTAATGGCCCTAGGGCCTTTTCAAATTCTTAACCTTATTTCCACTATCAGCACCTATTGCCACTGTCCAAGAAGGACACAGGTGGATCCCCCATGGTGAATTTATGACCACCCATCCAATTGCCCAGATTGCTTTTGAAGACGGCCAAAGAGTTACTCTGTTTGACATTAACTGGGAGTCTGTTTCAATGGTGGGGTAACCTCTGGGAGACAAATCTGTCCCTCCAGCATGTTTTATTAATGTCACATTAAGGTCTTTAGAGCAAGTAACGCATGTACCATTTGACTTATGGATATGCAGCATTTCCAATAAAGCAAGGTTAGAGATTGTCTTGTATGGAATGTAGAGATCACCTCTGAGTAGTCTGTATGAAACAGAATAAAGTGACAGTGATTTCAGATGATCCCAATAGGCTACATGCTGAAGACCTTTTATTTTCCTTGTGAGGAACCTTTGTGATTTCTCCAGTTGCTGCAGGTGCTTGGAAAGCTACATACCAAAATGCGAGTTGTACTCAATTATTGGCCTGATGAGAGAAGAGTACAAGGAAGTTATAACAATTTTTTTCTAATGACAATGCCCTTAATTATGAGATGAGCAATAGAGAATGCCGTTCTTACCACTGTGCAGACAGATGGTCAAAGATAAGGTTGCTGTCCACCTGTGTCTCTAGGTCTCTCACCACCAAGTGTGTACTTAAGTTGTTGCTATTGATTTGTTAGTGAGCAGGAACATCATTTTTACTGAAAGGAATGATAATACATTTTTTTGCATTGAGCTTAAGGCCACGGCTTTGGCACCAATCATTTGTTTGTGTAAGACCCTCTTGTAGGATGTTAACATCATTTGGAGATTCTATGACTGCTACCAGTTTGCAGTCATCAGCAAACTTTGTCAGTCACAGACCTTTAGTTTTTGCTTGCACTTTGGAGAAATAGATTCCAAACAGTAGAGGTCCCAGGACTGATCCCTGTGGAACACCACTAGTTATAGGTCTGCTGTTGGAGGTGGATTCCCCTATTTTCACTATGTGAGTTCAAACAGTGAGCCAGTTAGTGACCCATCTAATGATGTAAGGGTTGATGCCTAGTTGGGTGAGTTTGTCAATGATGCCTGAGTGAGGGATAGTGTCAAATGCCTTGGCTAAGTCCAGGTAGGCTGTATGCACAGATTTTTCCTTTGTCCAGGGCTTTGGTGACTGCCTCAAAGAAGTCCACCAGGTTTAACAGGCATGATCTCCCTTTGATGAATCCAAATTGAGCAGGGTCAAGTGTTTGGAGATTACCTATATCTTTTTTGATAAGTTCTCTTGCTTTTTTAATTTCTCCAAATGTTTTGGGTTTCTAATACCATGATGGAAATGGACCCCATTCCTTTGTCAAAGTATGATTAAAGGTCATGAAATTAGTATTATTTCACTTTTTGGTGTCACCCAATAGTGCTCTTCTCAGCAACTGCAATGTGCCCAGTAATTACTCCTTTTTTAATTCATACGGAGTTACATGTATTGGTAGCTTATCTAAATAGGATTGTAGACTCTTTTTTATAAGACCCATTGCTCCTACTACTATTGGAACTATCCAGGTATCTTTCTTCCACATTGATCTTGTTTCTGCTTGCAAACTCTGATATTTTATGACTTTGTGTCTCTCTGTATGCAAGACACTGTAGTCACTGGTTGTGGTGATTTCAATGATCAATGCTATGTTTTTCTTTTTTCTTGGACCACTATACCCAGTTTTCTAGCATCTATCTTTTGAACTGTTAGTAATGGATGACCCCATATGATGTAGAATTCATCATTTTCTATGATGCTTTGTGGCTAATGTTTCCAGTGTTTTTCAACAACTTCAACCATAATATTTGCACAATCCCCAGTGCAACAGTCTCGCCACATTATTATGATTTTCAGTATACAGTCCTTCTGCCATTAGTATGTCACAACCAACAACAGGGTATGTAATTGTTTCCAATTCAATTTTACAAAACCTACATTTGTCTGTTTCTCCCACATGTTCAATGGACTTTGTAAATCAGAGTGTATGTAGCCCACTGTCTTGGGCCACCAATATCATAGGTTCATAGGTTCATAGGTTCATACTAGGCTATCTGCCCGAGGGCATTTACAAGCCTATCCCATAGTTTTGTGGCTTACGCCACCCCTTTAGTATGGGGAACTATACCCATTATTTTGCTGTGCCTCTGTTGAGCAGTGACACTGAGGTAATCCCTGGGGTATATCTGCGATCTCCCATCCATTGGTCAAGATTTATCTTGAACAAGGCCAGCGAGGTGCTCTGCCTCACATATACCGGGATTTTATTCCACAGCATAGGGAGTCTTTGGGTGATGAATCTATCCCTCCAGCACGTCCTATTAATAGCCGTGTCGAGGTTTAAGTCTCCCGCCCTTGTGACTCTGACAGATCTAGATTTTTGAGGTGAAGCATATTCATCAAATCTGGGTTTGACATGGCCTTGTATGTTAGGCAAAGGTCACCTCTGAGCAAGCGTGTACTGAATAGAGCTGGAGTTCTTTCAGTCGGGCAGCATAGGACAGATGTTTGAGACCCTTTATCCTTTTGGTGAGGAACTTTGTGGCCTCTCCAGCTGCTGCAAGTGTCGGGTCAGATACATTCCGAATGGGGCATTGTACTCAATCATTGGTCTGATGAGTGATGAGTATAGGGAGACTATGACCTCCCTTGATCTAGATGAGAATCCCTTCATGATAAGGTGGGCAATGTAGAAGGTTTTCCTAACTACTTTAGCTACATGGGTGTCGAATGACAGACTACTATCAACCTGGGTCCCCAGGTCCCTGATAACTTCTTCTGTGCTCAGTGGATTGCCACCTATTTGGTAGCTAGGGGTAACCTTGTTTTTCCCGAAGGGTATGACTATGCATTTTTTGGCATTTAACTTTAGGCCATGGCTCTGGCACCAGTTATCCGCTTCTGTGAGACCCTTCTGAAGGATATCTGTGTCAGATGTGTTTTCTACTATGGCACCCAGTTTGCAGTCATCTGCAAACTTTGTCAGCCATAACCCTCCTGTGTTTGCTTGTACTTCGGAAAGTAGATGCCAAACAAGAGTGGGCCCAGGACTGAGCCCTGTGGTACACCACTTGTGACAGGCTTTGAGTCTGACATGGCGCCAGCAACTCTGACCCTGTGGGTTCTGTCACTCAGCCAGTTTGCAACCCATCTTGTGATGTATGGGTTAACATTTAAGCTGATGAGTTTTTCAATGATACCCGAGTGGGGTATTGTATCAAGGCCTTCGCCAGATCGAGGTAGGCTGTATGGACTGCCTTTCCTCATCAATGGCTTTGGTGACTGTTTCAAAAAGTCAACCAAGTTTAGAAGGCATGATCTGCCTTTGACAAAGCCAAACTGGGATGGATCCAAAGTCTGCAAATTCCCTATGTCTTTATTTATGAGGTCCATTATGATCCTCTCCATGGCTTTGCAGATAAGGCTTGTCAAGCTAATGGGCGGTAATTTCCAGGGTCGGTGGAGGCACCGCCTTTGTGAAGTGGGACCACAGTTGCAGTGCGCCACTCCTGGGTACGTATCCAGAGGTAAGACTATGATTAAACAGCTGTCCTAGCTGTGGGTTTAATTCCTCGTTGAGTTTGTGGAGCACACAGCCGGGGACACCATCAGGTCCCATGGATGCTGTGTTTTTGCTTTGGAGAGAGCAGTTCTCACTTGGGCGTTGGAGATGTTTGGGGGCTGCAATCGCTATAGATATCTCCTTTGGGGAGGGGGAGAAGTTTGCACTGAACCTGTCAGCCAGTATGTTGGCAATGTCTGTAGGATCAGTAATCTTCACATCATTTTGAACTAGTTCTGAGCATATCTGGGAGTTTCCTCCCAGGTTTCTAACATAGCTAAAGAAGGCCTTATGATTGTCTTTTGAGTCTTTAGCTATTTTTCTCTCAAAATTTGCTTTGGATGATTTTATGAGAGCTCTTAGTTTTTACTTATAATGATCAAGGGTGTCTTACCTTTTAAGGATTTTGCTCTATCATGTAGTAGCTTCCTCCTTTGTTGTAGAGTTTGTTTATGGCTGGGGTCCACCAGACTGGACGCTTGCCTTTGGTACAAAGAGTCTTTGTTTTGCTTGGGATTGCCTTATCCATGCAGTCCTGCAGGTGCTGGTAGAAGGCATTTGTAAGTGATTCAGCGGCTTGAGTACTGTTTTCTGCCGCTAGGGGGCCTTAAAGGAGACCACACTAGTCTTTAGAAGTGTGAAGTCGGCTTTTGAGAAGTTCTTTACTGTGGTCTTTTTATTTCAGGTGGGGTGGGATGAGGACCTCCAGCGAGATTAGTTTGTGATCTGATCTCACCAGTGAGGGTATACTT
>NC_056738.1:54656336-54674923 GCF_019279795.1 Protopterus annectens | reverse complement strand
CATCTACCCTCCTACCTTGTCAGACAATATCTAAATTCCCCCAAAAATACTACATATAGGCAAACACATAACATAAAAAATTCTCACCTCAAACATGTGTATTTGCGACTGGACCCCACTAATATCACTACTATGAGATAATGCTGAATCATACTTTAATAATACATTTTTAGACATACTAAACAGTCAGGCACCACATAGAACCATTAGAACTAAGACAAACTATGCTTCCTGGCTAACTAAGGAAACTAAGCTATTACTTAAAACCAGAGATAAAGCTTGGGCACACTGCTGACCAACAAAAATCAAACAATTGTTGATCATTACCAGCAACTAAGAAATAAAGGCAAGAAACATGTTAACATGTAAAAAAATCCTACTACATTGCAGCACAACACACAAAGCAACTCCAATAAGTTTGGGCTACCATAAATTAACTGCTAAAGCCAGGTCAATCCATTAGCCCAACACCTACCACTACAAACAATGTAGACAGTATTGCCACTCTACTCAATACATATTTCAGTAGCCCCAAATTAAATTTCACCAGCAATAACAACTCACCTCTAACCATTCCTAAAACTACAAATCACCCATCCAATGCCTTCTTCTTCAACCCCATCCAAACCAGCAGTATAAAGAAATTATGCAACAAACTTAGAACTACTCACTTCTCTCACTGCTGTTGATTTACCTTCTGAATACCTCACGATAGCTGCTGGCATTATTTCCTATCCAGTCTTTATTTTGATCACTCCATAATTGAACAGTTTTGTTCCCAAAATCTGGAAAATAGCTTATAACACACCACTTCATAAAGGAAGGACATGTACAAAACTTTCTAATTTTAGGCCAATAGCAATCTTATCCCCATTATCAAAAATCTTAGAAAACTGCATCCATTCCCAATTCCTCAACTATTTGCTATCAAATAATCTTAAAAGTAATTCCCAACATGGCTTCCAACCCCATCATAGTACCACTAGAGGTCTCCATACCTTCACAAACACCATGAACATGTACAAAAATGATGGCTATCTAGTCTCCTCCATATTCATATATATGTCCAATGCATTCAATACTGTCTCCCACCAAAAACATATTAATGAATTTCATCCCTTAATTTAAGCTATACATCCATCAGAAGGTTCCATAGTTACCTATCTGGCAGACAACAAGCTGGATAATGGCAATGTGATTTATCTTCTCTGTTACTTGCTCCGCTAGGTGTTCCACAAGGTTCTAACTTGGGTCTGCTCTTATATAGTATTTTCATCAACAGGCTCCATACTTTCACTCACCTTGCTGCAATTTTGCAGTGCACAGATGAACAGTGCACAGATGAGTCCATTCTCATCTGTTCTGCTCCCTCACTCTCTAAACTTATAGAAACAACCCACCTTTCCTTCACAGCACTAAAATCTTGGCTCTCTGACTCTCAGTTAATTCTGAATCCCAACAAAACTAAACTTATGATTTTTTGTGGATTCCAAGATGGCTGCCAACTAGACTAGTCCCTATTCACTGAGTTCCTCACAGTTATGTAATATCCGTTTTTTTCTACAACTTTGGAGTGATATTTTTCCTCAGTTTTTTTTTAGAAAAAGCTTCTCTAAGGTTTTTTCTACACATCTGGAATATTTTTTTCTTTGGAAATCTCAACTTGGGAAGTATTTTACCTCAGAACAGTTTTCTGGCTTCAACTGTTGTGGGCACATCTAGCTTAAAGACTCCTCCTAGAACCTGCTATCCTGACTTCACACCTCCTCTCTGGGCATGGCTGCTAAATCTGATTCCATGGAGACACAGGCAACAAAGGCCAAATTATCTTCTATGCTCGCACCTGAGAAGGATTCCAGTTCAAAAAGACTAAGAACAACTAAACAATCTTCTGAAACTACTAAAGTAAGTAATAAAGACTTAATTGACTCAAATTTTCATTTAGATGAACTAAAATTAGCATTACAACCTATTCAAAGTGCTATTCAAAGTTTCTCTGAACAATTTACTGATTTTGGTAAAACTTTGAAGCAAATAAGTGAAAGAATGGATATGATTGAAAGTAAAAATACAGCTTTAGAGATAAGAACTGATTCATTGGAAAGTGACTTAAAATCTAAAGATAAAATTATTACAGAAATCCAAGCTAAACTACTGGAATTAGAAGCCAGAAGCCGTAGAAATAACATCATTATTCATGGCTTGCCAGAATCTTATGATAATAAAAACTTATTATCAGTGACAAAACAGATTTTTGAGGCATTGTTAAACTATGAGGCAACTTCAAAATCTATAATTAGAGAAAGAGCGCACAGAGCATTGCGTACCAGTCAGGATTCTTCCTCTCCTCGGATCATATACACTAAGTTACTAAACTTCCAAGACACTTAGATCCTTGAAGCAGCTAAAAGAAAAAAACAGTTTGTTTGGAAAAATCATAAACTATCATTTTCACAGGATCTTCCTCCCCAAATAAAAATGAAAAGACAAAAACTTTCATCATACTGTGCAGATTTGATTAAAAGAGGGATAAGATTTCGTATGAGTCATCCAAATACTTTATCTTTTTCTTATAATGACAGAAGATTTATGTGCACAGATCCTAAAGAAGCAAAAGATATATTCCTTAAAATTTTCAAGAAGCTACCTGATTCTGTGTCTTAATATTATATTCTATATTTAGACTCTAATGGAATGATTTATTTCATTGTGTTTGTTTTCATTCAGAACTTGACATTTTTAATGCCTGATAGACTGTTGTCTGTCTTTGTATAATAGTATGTTTGGGTATCTTTCATTTTTTGATAAGGATGCTTTTATTTCAAAGGTAAAGTCATGGCCGGTATTGTATTTTAGTTTTTTACACAACCTTCAAGGTTATTTTCTATATTGCGTTGAAATAGCCTGACTTACACTGCACTGTCATGGTATTATTCTAGCCCATAATAGTCTGTGAGCAATTTGGAGGGAAACTCTTCGTGCCTCGAGAATGCTTAAAGTGTCAGACTGTTCATTTCCTTAGCAGCTGCATCTCCTGTCTACCACACTCATACAGCTGATTATCGGAAACTCAGGATGACGTCATCACAAGCAAAAAGAAACCTAACGCGTACAGTCATTTCTTCCCTTTTAAATTCAGTTTTATACAATATACATTGTATTTATATACTGTGTCCTGTTATAAAAAAACATGCTTGCCATTATAGTTATTTTTTTATATTTTCAAAGCTAATTCTGTTTAAATAAGCAGCTGGGTGCCCTTTGTTCAATTTATATTTATTTAAGGCACCGCTGACAGTGTCGCTAACGTGAATGTATCATCATCTCACACATATGGATTGGACTTCTCTAAGCTGAAGGTAATTAATAGTTATTTCTTTTCTTCAAAAACTGCTAAACAAATTATGCAGATTTCGAATGTTCTTTAGGGCTTTATTTTAATAATGTGAGACCATTGTAACTGTTTATGAAAGCAACTTAATGCTATGGCTAAAAGTTATATGTAATGTCACACAGTAAGAAATTGCATATATTTGAGTTTCACATGGATTTGTTTGCAGGCATTTACTTGATTTTTGATTCCTGGATGCTTCTTAATAGGCAATAATATTTCTTCTTTTCAGGGGATATTTAATGAGCTGTTCATTCAACTAAATTGTTATATAATGTAAACAATACAAGGCATTTTTTCCCATTATGAAACTAAAATATTGGTATAAAGATTCTGTGCCTGCTTTCTGTAGATAGTTGTCTAGAAAGTCGTCTATGTCAGAAAAAATAGAGGTCAGCATAAGATATGTAGGTCCAGTAAGCTTAACATTTGAAGGTTGTATTAGTTTTATTTGTTTTAGTTTGCATATTTTAATTTCAAACATTACACGTATGTTCACAAAATAATATTTGAATATGCTAGGTGCATTTGGGGTGTGTTCTGTGTCTGTCATGATAGCGCAGTTCTCTTCCTTTCTGTGAAGTTTACACTTTTCAACTATATTTGATGCTCTGCGTTGACAACTATTCCCGTCTTTGAAAGAAATGTTTTCCTACTTTGTCATGCTGATTTATAGACATTTTTTTTTACTTTAATACGCTGTCATTTTGCAAACTTTGTGGGCTATTCTGTTTTATTGTATATATTGTCAATTCTGATGCTGTATTTTCAAATCAAGCAATGATTTATCCAAGCTATAGATTGTAGTGTGACTCCTGTTGCAAAATGTATATGCTTTTTTGATAATTCTGTTGATTAATCTTATAATCTGATAGGGTGATACTTGTTGTTTTTGTGGTCTTACTTATTACATACATTTTAGTTTGTACTCTCCTGATATCATTGGCGGATGCAGTTTACACCGCAAATGTTCCTGATTTTGTCATGAATGTACTTCGAGTGTTGTGGAAGTTATGAGATTGATATTACAATAATCCAGGTCGCATATGTTATATTTTTATTGTCATAATTAGTTAAATCTGACCTATTCTGGTGGGTTATAATTGTTATTAGTTCTTTTATTCTATATTGACAGTATAAGAGAATTGTGGCTTCTTGTTATTGAAAAGAAGCAGTCTCGTTGGGGTTATATTTGTTGATTTTCCTACAGAGGAAGGCTAGCCTTATCCTCTTTCTCTTTTTATCTGCTTTTTGAGTCATAATAATAGCTTGTATGTAGAGATGCTGTTTGTTAATAGAAATATATATGAACTACATGAGGAAAATCATTTAAATCCTATGTATATTTGCAAATATAGGAGCTTGAAGTTACATATTGAATGGGGGTTGTATATGTTGGACATCTTGAGTTTTGACAGATGTGTAAATATGTTTAGTGTTATTGACTTGGTTTTAGTCCTTTTAAGGACTATATGTAAAGTTTATTCTGCTAATTTCAAGTTTTTGGTAAGCAAAAATGTTAATTCTATTATGTTTATTCTTGATCTTCCTTTGTCATTAGGGGAATGGTGGGCAGGCACTAGGGTAAGGATGAGGGAAGTGTGTAAATTTAAAAGTACTTTTTCTTTGAGGTTATTTTTAACGATGAGCTTTTATTTAAACATAGACCAGATTCGTTATGTTCTTTTTTTTTGTATTATTTTAATTATGTTCAGGACATTACACCATATTTACATCACATCAATATCAACCAGTTACCTTACTCATGACAAATTACTTAATAATTGATTCCTGGAATGTTAGAGGAATCCAAAGTAAAGCCAAAAAAATCTTTATTATTTCATTTGATATTTAAATCACAAGCCAATATATGCTTTATTCAAGAGACATATATCCCTCAGGATGACTGGGACAAGGGGAAAAATAAAAAATGGATCAAGAAGATAGTAGCTTCTGGGGATACTTCTAACTCTCGGGGAGTAGCTATAATTATTAAACAAAAATTCATAGGGGAACATCATTGACGAGAAATATGACAATGAGGGTAGATGGTGCCTGTTTACTGCTACTATTCATAATCTGGATAAACTACTTTTGGTTCTAAATCTATATGGTCCTTGTTGTCAACAACATTTTTTTATCTTAAAAATTTATAATATACTCACTTGTTATAAAGACCACTACATTATAGTCGGGGGAGATTGGAATGCTGTAATAAACCCAGAACTTGATCGCACTAGCTGTTCCTCTTCTTATAACCATCAGGCATCTCTGGCTCTTAATGATTTAATCTTGGAACATAATTTAATTGATCCATTGCATACTATAAAAATCTCAAATAAGAAAGATATTTACACATATTATTCAAAATGCTATCATTCATGGTCTAGATTGGATTTTTTTCTGGTTTCTAATACTATTTCAAAATTTATTTTGGATTTTAATATTGAACCCAGATATTTTTCGGATCATTCAAGAATTTTATTAAAACTAAACATTATGCATAATGTTGAAAATAGTATCAACATAAACAATTGGACACTGAACAAGAATTTATTCTTAAATAAAGATATATATAAATGGTGTTCAGAAACTATTCAGGAAATGGAAAATGATCTAGACTTAACAGGTATTCCTTACAATATTCAATGGGCTGCTTGCAAGGCGAGATTAAGAGGAATGTTTATTCGTAAGTCCGCATACCTTAAAAAACATTACAAAAAGAAAGAAGAGTTTTTAAAATCTAGAATTCATTCTCTCAAAAATCAGTTTAGACTGAATCAAGATCCTAGTTTTGAAAAGCAAATCATAGATTGTCAAAAAGAACTAATCTTACTACATCAAAACAATCTCTGTTTAGTAGATCAAAGACTGTTAGCTATGTATTCAGAATGGGCTCAAGTTCCTTCTAAAACCTTGGCTAGAATAATTAAAAATAATTTTGATAAGCCAAAAATTTCATCTTTATTGCACAAGAATAAATTATATAACACAGATAAAGAGATTATTCATCTCTTTACACTACTTTATACAGAATTATACTCAAAACCACCTAATTCGTTGGGTGATAGTCATATAAAAAGCTTTCTAAGTTCTTTAAATTTCCCCAAGTTAAATGAAAATCAACAAAGATTGCTTTACGCTCCTCTAACTTTTCAAGAGATTTCAGAATCAATTGATAGACTTAAATCCGGTAAATCTCCTGGTCCAGATGGGTTTACACCGGAATTCTTCAAATCCTTTAAGTCGGTAATCGTTCCCTTTCTTTTTAAAGTATACAACTACATAAAAATCAAGGACATCTCGGATATTCATTGGAATACATCCAAAACTATACTAATTTTGAAAAATAATAAAGAAAAAACAAACCCTTCTAATTATAGACCTATTTCTTTAATAAATTTAGACATAAAGATTTTATCATCTATTTTGGCTAACAGATTGAAACAGGTTCTACCTTCAATTATTTCCCAAGACCAATCAGGGTTTATGTCTCACAGACATGCTTGGGATAACACACTGACTTTAGAATCTATTATCCATCTTATAAAAAATGATCCTAACCCAATATATGCACTGATTCTTGATGCATCAAACGCTTTTGATAGAGTCTGTTGGAATTTTCTTTTTCAGACTATGTTATGCTTCAATTTTCCTTTATCCTTTATAAATTTCTTAAAAACTTTATACAAAGATATGTTCACCAGACTTTATATTAATGGTTACACATCTTCCCCTATAAAGATTACCAGAGGCATGAGGCAAGGTTGTCCATTGTCCCCTTTTCTTTTTAATATATATTTAGAACCGTTACTGTTGTTTATTACTCAAAACACGTTTCATAAGATCCCTATGATTCTTAATACAAAAATTTATTTTTCTGCCTTTGCTGATGACCTAGTATTATACTTTCAAACTCCAATATCTGACCTTAGTAAAATAACAAATTCTATTGAACGTTTCTCTCTCGCTTCGAATTATCTTATTAATCCTTCAAAAACACACATTTTTCCTTTAAATCACATGGTTCATAAATCATACTTGTTTTCTGATTCACAAATCCAGATTACTTTTGGTATGAAATATTTGGGAATTAACATGGAACACAATAATCATTCCTCTTTTCAAAACAACATAAGTAAAGTTTGGAGCTCAATAGTATCTGACATAACTAGATGGGAGCACTTAAATCTATCACTTTTATCAAAGGCTGCTATAATTAAAATGAACATTTTTCCAAAATTTTTGTATCAATTCAATTCTTCTGATCAGATAATTCCCAGGTCTTTTTTCAAGAAAGTAAATAAAGAGTTAGCTAAATTTTTATGGTTCCCCAAATCGGTTAGGATCTCTTATTCTAGACTATCAATTTTTAAAGATAAAGGTGGTTTGGGATTACCAAACTTCTACCTTTACTATTTAATTGTTTCAACAAACAAGCTATTAACTATATCTAAATTTAAAAATAGTAATGGTATTCAGTATCCCTTATGGGTTAAGATTTGGTATTATTACATTATATCTAAAAACATAAACCCAGAAGCTATTCCTTTTATTTCTTTAGATATGAAGAGCACCAGTAAAATTTCTATCTTTCTTAAACAAAGGATTAAAGCTTTTCAAGCTTTACTAAAATTATGTAATCTTGATAAGTTTTTTCACCTTTTTCAACCACTTCATCTAAATCCTAATATAATGTTAGATAACACACCATTTAACCTAACAAATTATCCTTTAATAAAAAAATTGAAAGTCTGGGATATCCTGAAATATAAAGACTTGTCCCTAATAGATTGGCGTAAAATTCTGAATGTCAGTTGGAATTATTCTACAATTCTATGCCAATTAAGAGAAGTAATTATGGGTACGTATGAACCCATAGAACCTACAGAACATGAGTTAAATAACTTAAATATGATAATTAGAACATTATCGTCATCAGTTAAAATGTTATCAAAATCTTACAAGCTGATAAAGAATCTAGTGCTAGACCAGAACTGTCTCTTGTCAAATATCTGGTTAAATTATAATTCTCAAATAACTGAGAATCAAAAACTTTTGGCAATCAGAAATACTCGGGAATTTACTCCATTTAAGAAATTACTGTACACACAATTAATGATTAACAATGATGCTTATTATACACCATATAAATTAAATAAATTTAATGCTAGTAAATCCCCGTCATGCACATGTTGTTCCTATCCCCAAGCTGACCTCTTACATATTCTGTGGTATTGTCATTTTTCCCATAAACTATAGACCTCTTTGAAAGTAAGATTACAGAGAATGGGGTAACATAAATCTACGCTGTCCTGGGAAATTGCTATACTTCATATACCGATAATCTATCTTTCAAAATTGGATACTCATGTTCTTATTTTTATTTGCTCTTTAATAAAACTTTACATAACTCAAAATTGGCTTGATCGTACCAAATTAAACTGGGATACTTTCCAAAAAATGGCTTACTTATATACTGATGCTCAAAAAAATATGGTTAAGAGTCCTAAAAAATGGCTTTAAAAAACTTAGTACTGGAGAAGGTCTTAAACATTATTAATAATTAATGCCTTTAAGTCTTTTTCTGGTCTTGGTGTTTAGTATAATTTTTACACTCATAATTTAAATTATATCAATGCTTAGAATTTTTTTTTTCAATTTATCATTTATTTTCTGGTTACCTATTGTATATATTGTATATATTGTGTGATGTTATTTTTATTTTCTCTCTCTCTTCCTAATTTCTATAAGAGTTGCAATCTGTTTTAACAAAGTTGTTTATATTTATTCAACTCCTAATGTATTGTTTATAATTCAATAAAAAGTTTTTTGAGAAAAAAAAAACTTATGATTTTTTTTAAATAACAAAATTTCAGATCTGCATTCCCCTTTTCAGATATATACTTCTAACAATTCCAAGATTGAATCTGTATCCCACATTATGCTACTCATAGTTATAAATGATAGCATGAGATTTGACAAACATCTGTCATTTAACATAAAAAAGTTCATATTAAACTAGGTTCATGTTACAAAATTAAACCTTATCTCACTGTCTCTACAAGACAAACTATTGCCAGGACTCATCTACTCTCCACTCTTCCTTATGCCTGTCCTGTCTTCACTAATCTGAAGAAAACAGATTTAATAAATCTAGACATTTGTTACAATAAGATTTCCAGATTTGCCACCAAGTCACTATATACATCCCATCATTACACTGCCTTATGCAAACTAAATTGACTTGAGTTACCAAATTACCTAAATTTCACCCAACTTATAATGGCCATGGTATACTATACCAGCCTGAAAAGTATCCAGCACTCCATAATCTACTTCAGCCTCAAGCTAATAGAAGATACTTGAGATCTTCTAACGAACCTCTATTACAAGTCACAAAAGCTAATAATCCCTTTGAAGATGCTCTCTACTTTAATCAAATGTCCATGACTTGGAACTTAATCCCCCAGCATATCCTAATCATTGCCAAGCTGTGGTGGTACAGCGGTAGCATTGTCACCTCACAGCAAGAGGTTCTCCTGTTCGATTCTCGGCTGGAATGCCTTCTGTGTGGAGTCTGCATGTTCTCCCCACAGTCGAGTGGCATACGAAAGACATCGTGAATTGGCGTGACTTCGTTGAAGGTTGGGCATCAAGCTGGCACCTTGGCATCATAAAAATCTACTGCCAATCATTAGCGGACCAGAGTTCCACTGTGGCAACCCCTAACCGGGAAAAGCCGAAAGAAGAACAACAACATCCTAATCATTGCCAATCACTCACATTTCAAAATACTTCTAAAGACCATTCTATCTAACTCCTGGCTCTGCTGTTGTCTAACTCCTGGTTGACTATCATTCCCTTTTGCCTAATTCCTGACTGACATCCTGCTGCATTGTTTTTTTCCTTACTTAACTTGTCTATCTTCCTCTGTAGATGTTTTCTGTCTGCTTGATATATGTCTATCTTATCTCACCTATAAACTCATCACCAGTATCACCTTACTTTTTCTCTCAAGATACTCTGTCCAACCTTTTCACTATCACCTTAATTACTTAATTTCACTCAAATTCCTCACCTACACCATGTACAGTTCTTTGCATACTAGAAATAATTACATTGTAGCAACTATATAAATTCATGATTATATATGTATAACATATGAATCAAACTTTTTTCCTAATACTTTTATGTACTACTTATCTTTTTTATATGTCTTTTTATGTATAACTTTGTATATGTATTTTATATAAATTCTGTTCACTTGTTTGTTAATACCGAGTAAGATTACAACCTATATATTTTGTTACTTTTATCTATTAGGGATTTTCCCCCAGGCCTCTGCTGAAAATGAGTCTGTGCCCCATCAAACTATCCCAGTAAACAAATGTCAATTAAATAAATTTTACCTAAAAGAAATTAAAGGTCAAATTAAACAATTAAAAAAAATAATAAAGCTTCAGGATTATATGGTATCATACTAGAGTTATATAAATTATTGCCTGATGATGTAGTCAGTATATTATCAGAAGCTTTTAAAGTAATTAAAATACATTTAATATTTCCCCATCTTGGAGATTTTCTCTTATATCACCTATATTAAAGCAAGATAAGGAGTCTTCACAATGCTCTTCATATCATCATATTTCTCTCCTAAATGCTGATTATAAGTTGTTTAGAATTAATTTAATTTTACCAAATATAATTAACAATGATCACACTGGGTTTATATTAAAAAGACAGGTGCAAGATAATATAATTATATTGAATACTTTAATAGATTATACTAACAAAAACATAAAAGAATTTTCAATTATTAGTCTGGATTTTGATAAAGCTTTTGATTCAGTAAACTGTTCCCATTTATATAAAGTTCTTAAACAGTATAACTTCTCTCTGGAGTTCATATCTTTATATACAGAGTTATATAATCATTCATATTCCTTTGTCAAAATATGCCCTTTTCTCTCTAGCTTATTTAAAATTTGAAAAGATACAAAACAGAGTTGTCCTTGGATGCAGTTGTGTTTTGCTGTACTTATAGAAACTCAAATAAAAACATTATAGGTATATCACTAGCAGACAACCTTCAACTTTCTGTCGACAACATTCTTCTCATAATTGGTAATATCGAAACTTAATTGGTTCATATAGTTAGTTCCATGAAACATTTTGAGACACTTTCAAGTTTAACTTTTAAACATCACTAGATTACTACTTTATTAGTTAATAAAAAGTTAAATAATTAGTTTAAAAAATATAGCAATTTTAATTGGGGAGTAAACAATTTAAATACCTTGGTATTATAATAACATAAAATTGTAAAGATATGTTAACAAATTTTGATTAAATTATTGATAAAATTACACAATTAACTAATAAATGGAATACATTTTTCTTTGCTATGGAAGATCATCTAACTTTAATTAAAATGGTAATTATTCCCAACATTTTGTTTTTGATTCAGTCATTAATATCGATTCCATCCAAAAACTTTTAAAAGTGGATTAATAATATTCTTCTCAAATTTCTTTGGTATCCGAATAAACCTAGGATCTCTTTTAATTGGCATTGGAGACGGATGAACGACATATAGGTTTTTGTAATACTGAACTATAAACTATTTCATTTATTATTAAAGTAATAGCATTATGGCTTAATACATTGTATGAGTCAAAATGGAAGCCAAAGCATGAAAACATTTTAATTAACAATAAATATATCACTACATGTCATACATAAACCCCCAGATTCATGAAGCTCGGTGCAAGGCCGGCGTAAGGCTTGCGCCGGCCGTGCAGTGTATAACTGGCGTAGCAGCGCCACATGCATAGTAATGAGTGTGCGCCGCAACCACAACCACGTGCATAGGCACGCGTCGCGAGTCCAGGGAGCCCAAGTAGGATCGCCGTGGCGTGGCCAAGCCGGCAGGCGATGAGCAACCTAAAGTGCTGACTGTCACAGGCCGCCTGCAATAGTAACCGCACCAACCAGTGTCCGTGGATAATGAAACGCATGCAGAGTATGCAACATAGTACCCGTCCACACAAAATGGAGAACCAAACATAAATCCACGAAGTACAAAATGTTCCCATCCACGGAACAAAGGATACCGAATACCGTGTCCGTCACGCAATGCACTGTCAGCAGGCATACCCAGTGGAGGTGTACTGCATCATGTCAGCGCCGCAACTACACGACTAGCCCCATGGGCATGGTCACCAGCAGTCCCACAGTGGTAGTGAGAGTACAGAGCTGGGCAGTCGTGGCCATATACCAACCAGAAAGAAACCAGATATCCCAAACACAGACAAACGTGTATAGCAAAATGTGCTAGACACAGCAACATAACCGTCACATACACATAGGATGGTGTATGCCGAATCGGAATATCCAGAAGCAGAACCCACGCATGCAAATGTAATACACAACAACCCCGTCATTGCACGTAACCCGCACCCATGTCCGACTGTCCACCCAATCCAGCTAGCAGCCTTGCATAGCTGCACACCTACACACAGCGGGTATACCCCAGATGTAGTAGGAAGTATTGTCCTAGGCAGTGACACGCGTGCAAATATGTACCCCACATGTCAACATCCCATCCCAGGTACTGATATCCAAATGGCTGCATGTGAATGTGTCGGCAGAATGTGTACATCCTGCGTGTGGTTATGGACCTGTCGAAACCCCATAGGTGTTCACATGCCACAGTGTCCATAACTGTACACATCTGGACAAAGCAGTATGTGCAGCCACTGTACCGATGATTAGCTATGCAGACATGTCAAACACAATACACAGGGCAGAACAGCCGTCCACCAAGCAGGTCACCCCAGCAGGGTTGCCACATGCACAGAATGTCAAGGTGGGACATCACTCGTAGATATGTGTTGTTCCGTATGGCAAAACAACCACGGCCAATGTAAAGGATAGAATAACACGTAAATGTCCGGATGAATGGTTATGTCATAGCAGGGGAATAGCCTAAGCTATCCAACATAATAGTCATGCGTACCAGATACAAAATGCCTGTAACACGCAAGTAGTAATGCAGAAAGACATACACGACTGTGTCAATATCACAGGACATATGGCACGTGTCAAGTGTCAACGCAGGACACATATGTCCATAATGGGGCCCCCTGCAAAGAGGAACACGTGCCAATCCCACCCCCCCACTGACGTATCGGCAGTATAAATACAACCCAAACACACACCAACACCACCATCCAACCCATGATAGCAACGAAGGCCGGACAAAGACCAACACGATGTGTGCACACATAGGGACACATGTAACCGGTGCTCCGACAACCTTCCACAGGCCACCGAATAATAGTATGTACATACGCATGTAATGCTGCAAAGGATGTGTGGTAGTCCGCAGTATCACAGAGGTAGGTACACAGATACACTGTAACTAACCGTCACATATGTGCACTGTACACAGCATACCTGCAGGTAATACATAGTTCAGTCACGTGCCACATAAATATCCACGTATGAATGAGGACAGGGAATAGACAAGTGTGAATGGGAAAAACGCAGAACATGGCATATGTATGATAACCGGCACCACCCACAGCATTGTATGCCAATAGCAGAAGCTATTGTTGGTTGTCCAAACACTTGTGTCTGTACATATGGAATGAATATCATAGCAATAACCCACGCCTGGGTGTGGGTAATGCTGGATATACCCACGATAGATGCGGTGCGGTCGAGGCGTGCCGAGGACCAAACAAAGGCAACCGTGGGTAAATACAGCAGTACCCACGCAGACGTGTTATTATGTCATATCATCTAGGAAAATAAACTATTAATCCCCAGACATAATGGCACAGCATAATGCCTGTCTGCTGCCCGATCCGCCAGATGTCTGGCATCTCTTGGCTTGCTGACGTACTGTCGCGAGATGTCGGTTGCTAATGTCGAAACTGTCTCGCTATGTAAAACACAGTCAACATAGCAAATCAGTACAAAACAGCAACGGAGAGCTCGGTGTCCCCGTTGCTGTGTTGTACAACCTGTTCCGCTGTGTTAAATATGTGTAGCAGAGCGAGACTGCCCCAAAGTAAGCAACAGACATCACTGTGGCTCAGTTAAAGCTGTCATGCTATGTTAAACCCATGTAACATAGCGAGACAGGTTATAAATACCGAGGTATACTAATGGAAATAGGTCCGTCCGACCGGACCGTGTGCCATTACCATAACCCGATCTACAACGGGCACACTGGCCAATCAGTGTGCACGGTTAGGAATAATGGGGGTGGTTATGGTATAATAGACATGGACAAACCGTGCCCATGTGCCTCGTCTGACATTTGTACACGGTCAGGGCAGTTCCGTACACTAGGCGGACAAGACCAAACCCAGAGCACCACAGGAACACCCTGACAATCAAAGACCTGTATGCATTGGGGCTATAAGCCCCTGTGATCTGAATATCCCTGCGGTCACACCATATGCATCCTGGGTCAAGAGCAGTAGGGAATAGGGAATGTGTAACATGTAGTACCGCACTTTTCCCAGCAGGAGAATGGATGCCTGTGACGTAAGTGAGTGTGGGGGTGGGGTGGGGGGAATATGTTAATGTAGCTATGTACCATGGGTATGCATATAAATGAGACAGAACAGCAAACGTGTAGTGGTCACAGCAACCGGCCAACGTGAATGCAGTCCCGTTTGAATTACGACTATAGAACATATAAATGTGAACGTGTAAGTAATGCGTCTGTGCCGCAAAGACAGTTACATGTGTAAAGGTGAAAGTGTGTTCCGCTGCGTCCGTTAACGGATCAGAGATATGTTACTGGAACAGTCACAACTAATACAGGCCACGTAATCACACAGACTCAGTAAACATATGTAACCCAGAATATGGATATGCATGTGCGCCTGCGTGTAACCCACAATTAGGAAATGCAAGTGCGCCTGTGCATGTGTGATCCGCTCACAGCAGGGTAAGTTAATGATGTGTCCTCCACATTAGTTATACATGTCTCAAAACTGTCAGCCTCTGAAAGTATGGAACCGGACAATGCCATGCAAAGTACTGGTACAAATAGTGAGAAACACATGATATGTGATAAGACAAACACAGAATGTGGATAGAATAACGGGTGTGTTAGTAGCAGGGATTGATGAAGGGTATGCATCTGTAACCCGACCTACTTGTCAGAAGGTGCCACCATACGTTTATGTACGTTTTATGTTGGTTTACATTTGTTGACCGGGCTAGGCTAGCCGGATATATGTCCAGTGTCAGTAGAGGCCCGGAGAGAAATGCTCCACACACAATAATAGCACAACATACCAAAGTAGTCATATATGTAAACAAAAATGAACAACAATAGAAAGTGTCCAAAAAGGACTGGTTACAGAAAGATTCCAGAAGACAAAGAAAAATATAGTCAGTGGAAGCACGTCATAATTATAGAATCAAGTCTCTATAGAATCAAGTAAGTCTCACATGAAATGCCAGCAAATTGCCAGATAGACACAGGTCAATGTAACACACACCTAAGATAAAGGGCCAACCATCCGTACACTCTGCAGAACCTGTACAGTGGAAAGGTATGGTATGGTTATATATGTGTGTACACAGGTAAACCACAGACAGTAACAAAGCAAGGTATGAAACGAGGGGTTCACATGTATATATGTACACACAACAGACCTCGTCCTATATATGACACATGGATATAAATATGCCAAGTAATAGATAATATGGGTAGTCAAACAGGCGTCCATGAGCAGGGGAACATACAGCAGCAGTCAAAACCACTGGCCAGAAGGTGACAGTCCAGCAAGTTCTACACTTTACACATGCACTGGTGTCCATTGTAGGACTCAAAAATTGCTCCATTCGCAGCCCTGCTGCGATTGACGCAAAGAAGTGACAGCCGCAATCACGGAACAGCTATACATGCACTAAAAGCTTGTTCAAGGTTGATGACACAAGTGTCCATGAAATGCAGGACATATGGACAGATATCCCCAGAGTGGCGAGTCCATAGAAGTGCGTCCACATCCAGTACCGCACACATACTATGTGTAATGTGTACCGTCGAGGTTGCAGGCATGGGAACCTGGGTATGCAGAAATGGGCCTAGGTGTTGTTTGGCAGAGAATCCGTAGGCCCGCCTGTGGACGGATGTGGGTATAGCACATGCCTTAGTCCCCAGTAATGGTGCAAAGCATCCACGGATAATGCGAGCTTAGGTGTGAAATATGTACAGCCCTATACCAGTGTCCTGTGGCGATTCCCATGGATGGACATGCGTCGACCAAGATGGCACCCATAACTGGAAATCTGTCGGAATAACACAGCTGCAGTAAGGCATAGCACAGGAAATACAGATAGGGACTACATTAGAAATACCCCATACAAAGTCAGACCATTGTGCGAATACTGGCGTACATAGCTCTCAACCTTCCATCACCAAAATGAGGAACACTCGCCTCCATAATGTGGAACAAATGGGCAAAATGTGGAACACATACTAATGACTTACTAACAACTTCAACTAGGAAGGTCATGGGATGGTTAAATACGCTGTTTGCACGTATAATGAAGATCGCTTTAATGAATTAATATGATTAATGTCAATTTACCATGGAGTTCACCTAAAACATTCCTAACACTGAATGTGTAACAGACCCTTTCAATGTGGAACTTTGTGGAATTTCGAGCATGACCCTTTCAAGACCCCAAATGAGGTACATCCCCATAACGAGGTACACTTGAGAGGTATGCTGGCGTAGCCATGAATCTGGATGTTATGAGTGTCACTAATCATGCAATGGAAATAGCTCCCTATCACCCCACCTTTAGTCCGGAATGCCTAGGCAGCAATCAGCTAGAAGGCACAGCACTATGCAAAACATAACAAGGGACGTGGCGAGCGTCAGGCGTGTACACATAATGACAACAGGTCAGGGTATGAAGGAGCTAACTGTCCAGAATACATGTACTGAACCGGTGATACTAGGTGGACAGGTGGGAAGAAAGACAGCAGGACAAATGTGCAAATATGTATATGTCCTACCCCGGTAATTGAATGACAACGTATGCCCCGCGAAGGTCAATGTGGAAGGTAATCAGACACAAAGGTGAAGTGTCCCCCAGGATGCCATGAAGTGTCAACATAACAATTACCAGGCCCCCATAGTCGTACGTGAGCCCCGCCACTGACGGGAAGTGCAAATCGGCCGCCACATATGGTACAGGAAAGAACAAGTAGTAAAAAATGGATAAGCAGATGTAGACCTGTGTGAGGAATACAACTGTCTGCGTGGGTGTGCCGTGCAAATACAAAGTAATGTCATGTGGTCTGTTATGCCGCCACACACTGTATGTGTATTGTAGGCAGACAGTAGGTATGCTGTATTAGACACATACCCTGCAACTGCACAGATGTACGCAGACTGTGTAGAAGTCTGCCTCATATGTTAGCTGTGTTCCACGTAACAGTAACAGTCCGGCGCCCTCATGATAACTGACGACAGGAAGCAACGACAAACATGCGAGGAAGACACCAAATCAGACAGAAATGCCATATGCATGCATAACATATCACTGTGCACACTATCAATGTTTCTAAGAGCAACATGACATGACTGGCCCCGAGTGTCCCACTATCACATAAGGCCGTGTCCAGATATATGCTCCCTGAGGTGGAGTGTTGTGAACAGACACAGATACATGTGTGTGGAAACACTAGTATCCACTGCAAGATGATGGAATGCTGCCGTGGGAGGGTAGCACTGTCCGCAGTATGTGCTGAAATGCACATGAAACAGCTGTCTACATGGATTACCCATAGTGGCAACACCTGCACAGACGATTATAGTGGGACATACACACGACCATGCACACAGCTCAGATAGACATACACACACCATAAACAGGCAATGATACACAAGGTCTATGGCGTGTACGAGTACAGTGACAGTACAGCAAGGATAGCTGTCTGCGAAGATATACAGCAGATGTCTCTAGGGCGTGCAACACCTCCCGGAACACGTACGTTGCATGGACAATGTCAGCCGTGCAAATATGCGATACATGGGACAGACAGCTGTCCATGCAAGAGCAGCGCTATGGGCATAACATATGTATGTTTTATAACAAAAAAAAACCCCGGGAAGGGGGGGGAAAAAAAAAAACAGGAACAGAAACCCAC
>NC_056738.1:54633341-54655836 GCF_019279795.1 Protopterus annectens | reverse complement strand
ACTCCATACAAATATCACGGTAATACCCCCTTTTTTTCCCCGGCTTATCTGCTCCTTCGGTTTAGTTGCAGGGGATTTGAAAATGCCCCGTTCTCTACCCATGGCTCCACAAAGCCGCATATCTGAATATATTAGACGTTAATATTGGCTTTCTCACTGTGGATATGTGCAGTCCGTGTTCAAGGATTGCTCCTCATCATAACCACGTCGGCTTTTCTGCTTTCGTAGTTGCTGTTTGCATTGTTTGTACAGTTTCTACATCTAAACTGTCTGAGGTTTGTCATTCCTCATTCACACAGACACTTTCCAACTGTGACGCTGCTTGTTTTGCAGGTGCATGAGCTCATGCCTCAACTTTCCTACTGTTATCCTGTTGCTTTCTATGCCCTGCACATTTACAATTACCTACTTCAGTGGGTAACTGCATGTAGTCTAATGCATTCAGGTTCGTAAGGGCAAGATTAATCGGTTTACCGGTGGATGTTATCATTCCCCTATTCTTCCACTGCTGCTCATAAACATGCACTGCACAGACAACAGAATGACTATCGGGACATATGTCCACACATCAGTTTTCCGCTACAGTACAAGCACATGTTAAAGCTATCTATTCTGCTGCTTGAGCAGACACGTTATGCTGCAGGGTTTGGCCGTCTACAATGTCATTACCAATAACTACTGCATAAACTACTTCATTCGTTCCTGTAGGACTCTGTCTACATGATCCGTACACATTCACTGTCACCTCTGCATCATCTAAGGGTATATCAGTGATATCATGTCTGTGTGTAGTTATTTAATCCATTTCGTATAGGCAACTGTGTGGTGTGCCATACACAGGTGTCGGACGTGACGTTGATAGGTTTCATGTTGTACAACGTTCAATCACCATGTGAGGTTGACTCAGTGGTATGGTCAAACATGACAAATGTCTAGCACGGGTCAGGAATGCTATCTTCTCTTGCAGCAGACTGATCGCAACTGCATGAGACATTCTCACAGTGAGAGGGTGGTCTAGTAACATTACGGCCAGGGCCTGTACTGCCATAGGTGCTACAACAACTGCCTGTACACAATGTGGCACTGACCATGCCACAGTGTCCAACTGCAATGAGTAGTCAGCTATTTAGCGTTGCTTACTTCCCTGCTGTTGCATCAAGACTGACGTCATATATCTCCGCTTACAATCTACGGTCTGACAACATGTGTTATGATTATTCACGAGACCTACTACAGCTGTTGAGGCTATCAATCGTTTCTAGTCTGCAGAACGCTGTTTCTGCTACTGTAATCCGTGTACTATGTGTTGTGCTGCCATAGGTGTATTAAAGGTTAAGGCAAACAATACAGCGGATTCCACAGCATTGTTTGGTATCCAGATTTAACAAGTGTTAGTCGGCCCAGACAGGACATCATTCCCTTCTTGTTAGTTGGCTTGGGTGCTTATTATATTGCTACCTTCCTATCGTCATGTGATGTTCTACCCTACTTGGATACCAGATATGCCAGGTAATTGACCTGTATTCTCTGTAGTTGCAATTTATGCTTGCTTACTTTATGTCCCTGTTCTGCTGATTATCTCAATAATGCTATTGTATCTTCCATACATTGCTGCTGGGTAGGGCCGCAAGCAGAATATCATCCAAATAAAGTAGAACTTGACTGGCCCCGGTGGAGTTAACACCGAATGTAGCTAGCCATCCCCTGTGAGAATATCGTTGTACTTTCGCAGTAGCCCCGCGATAGCCGGGTATGGCTGTATCTGTCACCCTGACTGTACATGCAAAGCAATATGGACTATGTGGATGTATAGGTATTGCAAAGTAAGCATAGCTTATATGTACCACGGTAAGATACTTCTGTGGCATGTTCATAGCAGTGAATATAGTGTGTGGGTCTGGCACCAACGCTACCCTAAGTATTCTTACATGATTTACAGCTTGTACATACTGTACCATCCGCCATTCCGCTTTTGGTTTCCGATCAGGAGATACAGGGGTATTGCATGGTGAATAGCGATTACTTTGTGGATGGGGAATTCCCTCTATGACTTTACAGATATCTTCTGGTGTCCATGGTCTATATGCTACGGGGGTTGGATCCTGGCCTTCCTGTCCTGCATGAGGGTTCGGTACTTCAATTAATTGACAGATATCCTCACTCTGTTTTAGTACTGTGTTCTTACTCGGGTGTCCCTAGGTATGTTACGTGTTCGGGATGTGGTTTCAATAGCTTCTATTACATTTGTTCATTGTGCTACCTCTGTTGCCACAGGATAACGTGTGGGGACTATCCTGCCCTCCCGCTTAATATCCTGGATGTGGTATCGGAGGTGGTAGGGGTTGTGGGGGGGGGCTATCGGTACTACTGTATTATGATCTTCTCTGTGTACGTATGATGCTTAGCCATTTGTAGTGTTCTATTCCCTTCGGTACACTACCTCAGTCCACCGATGTGCATGACGGATAACCAATTGTCGCTGTTTTGTCGCCTGCACATCTTAGGGCTGCCACCTTTTCCAATGCACAATGTGGGACATTAGTGTTCGGAACGTGTAATTTGCCTGGAAAATGCATACCCACGGCCAGTACATAGGACAGGAATTCACGTTTTGCCAGGAGAGCGACCAATTGTTGTAGCATTTCAGTTGCTTATTCTGTTTATTATTATATTTTGCTGTTCCACATACAAATTTACTCTTTTATGCTACCATTTTGATATATAGCTGGGAAATGTTTGTCCTGAGATATCAGGACATTTGACATTTGTTCGGTTTGTTTAAAGGACACGGCTGGCCAGAGAGGGACTATCCCTCTCAGGGTGGAACAGGTGTTTACCTTGGAACATATGCATCAAATTTTCAGGGATTACAATGTTTCAGTAACGATATTTTGCGTAATATACCATCAATGTCATATTTATTACCCCATTTTGCTGCGTAACTCACATTATGTGCTCTCTGCGATTGCATATTCTTCACGTCACCCGTCAAACGCGGATCACATGATCTGTTGCTTCAATAATCTCCCATATCCTCTACACGACTGCTACGTACCCTTCTGTCATAACACGTGGTGTCTCCTTCCCTGTATCCACTGTAGTGTCTACAATCACTATTTACTCTGCTGTGTGTTCCCCTGACCTATGTTCAGATTTAACAGTATGTGGGTAGGTCTTGACCGATATCACTACTGTTAACAGAAACACAATGTAGTCTGGTCCCTGATCTACAATAGACACAAAAAGACAGACACTCCTTACCTGGGCCTCCTGTTTAAGGCTGCACGTTTTCTTCTTGGGATCCAGTTTCCCGCTTTTCAGCCACAGATCAGACAGTAAACAGCCTCTTTACACACAACAATTCAGTCGGAGGTCTTTTCATTCAAGAAGAACCATTTATGCATATTCTCCAGCGTACATGTCTAACCAGCCATGTACTCTGACCTGTAGCTTACCAAGGGAATTCCGGATTACAAGGATCACAATGTGAAATAAGTTGTTACAACCAGACTGTAGTTATCAGTAGGCTTTTCTAAGTGACAGCCGATAACACAGGAGGCTCGGGTTCGGAAAGTTTTAGTAGTGTACACAGGCAGGCTAAATAATATACAGTCCAAGTATGAGAGTTTTGTCTGACTCTATACAGTAAGCAGTTTTTTATATAGTGTTTACAATCAGCTTTTGCCCACCTTACTGGCGGGTCGGTCACAGGGCATTTCCATCACTATGGTCCGCAATAGTCTATACATACGTAAGTGCTGGGGTCGTGCTTTTAAAATGTTTTCCCGGGGGAATAACACAGCCTTGCAAGGCACCTTGTACATTACAGTATCCTTTTGTGATTGTAGCTGTTTCAAGGACCCTAGACTGTTACGATACAGTGGACAGTTAATTTCTTAATACGTTGCTTTGTCTCTCTGGTAAGGAGTTGTACTGCTATCTTCGATAGAGCTCACAAGGCCATCCTCCTCTGGGGAAGGAGTGCTGTTATGCATGTACATACATTTATTGTTCTGTAACCCAGCAAATAATTAATGATGACAGACATGAGCCTGCTGTACTGCTTACTGCCAGGTTCAGAATTCCATCACAGTACAGCTTAGCTTCACCAATTACATGCAGGCTTAGTTCTACTGCCATATTGTACGGTACAATTCAATGCATTATATAGTATTTCGAGTGTAAACTGGAACTTCATATGTGTTTCTATATATTTCTGAACAACATCCATCCGCCATATGCATGTTCTTCCGTCATTTACCTTGACCGTGTGTATTTGTCAGTCCAGCTACGCTAATCTCCACATGTGATGTCCCAGCTTCCCTTCTTTGCCTGTAGCACCCTGTTAGGACGTCCTGTTTGGTAGGCACCTGTTCCGCTATATGTGATCGACTTCACTGCATAGATAATCATCGATGCGGTGGTCCAACGACCGACTTGTCCACATGTGTACAGTTATGTGCACCGTGTCGTATGCAAACCTAGATGGTTTGGACGGTACATTCTACATGCGGGTTGTGCACATTCTGCAGACACATTCACATGCAGCCATTTACATATCTGTACCTGCGGTGGGTTGGTGACATGTGGGTGCGATTTGCCCGCGTGGCATTGCCTAACACAAACATCTTACCACAGTTCAGGTATGCACATTGTGTGTGGTTGTATAGCTGCACACGGATGCTAGCAGGTTTGGGTGCAGAGGTATACATGGGTGGGACTGACATGTACAATGAGGCTATTGTGTAGTACATCCGAATGCATGGGTTCTGCTTCTGGATATTACACTTCATCATACACCATCCAGTGTATGCAACAGAGACGTTGCTGGGTGTGGGATATGTTGCTATGCACATGTTTGCCTGTGTTTGAGGTATCTTGCTTCCTTACTGTTGTTATGTCAGCACAGCTACCCGGCTATGTACTGTCACTACTGCTTGTGACCATTATGGTTGGCACCTTTTCCAATGCCCATAGTGGGGCATGTTATGTGAAAACTTCGGAATTTGCAGGACTACACATACCCACGGCTAGTGCAGTTGACAGAACTTCACTTGTTTGCCATACTATAAGCTTATTCTGTAAGCATTTGGGTTCCTTATTTATGTTCTTATGCCATGTCTGTGTTTCATATAGTAATGTATATGTTTTATGCTACTATTACATGTATATTGCGTGAATTTTCTTGACAGGGGATCGGAGGTCATTTTCCATTTTACGATTGTTGCAGGGACACAACTGTCCAATCAGGGACTGTCCATGGCACATTGGGACAGCAGGTAACCCTGGTGACCATGGCCATGTCGCTACTGGGGTTTCCACCTTTTCCAGTTTCCGATCTGGGATATTTCCGGGACTCACATCTGACTTTACAGGCCGACACATACAAACGGTCACTATATAGCATAGAACTTCACTTGTTTGCCTAAATAATAAGCTTATTGTTGTGGCAATTTGCTTGCTTATTCTGTTTCTTGTGTCATTTAGGTATTTCTGTTACAGAAATAACCAATTCATGCTACCATTACATTAAATACGGGATATCATTGTGTCCTACAATCGTAGCACATCAGCCATTTCTAATACGTTTTTTCGGGACACAACTGGCCATGGAGAGACTGCCACAACCAAAGTGGGACAGGTGGTGACCTTAGTCGCTGCTCCTATGTCGGTGCGGCGCGCTGACATGTGGCTGTACACCTTCTCTGAGTGTAAACACTGACGGTGCATTGCGGGACGAACGCGGTCTTATGCGTATCCTTTGCTCCTTGGACGGGTACACTTATGCCTTCGTGGCTTCTATTTGCTTCTCCGTTAATTTGGGACGGGGACTATGTTGCAATCTGTACGTGCGTTTCATTCTGCACAGGACCTGGCTGCTGCCATTACTATTGTGGGCGGACCGTGGCTGTCAGCACATTAGGTTGCTCACCTCATGCCGGCTTAGACACGCCTCCAGACGCATCCTACCTGGGCTCGCTCACGTACACTACGCACGTGTCTGTGATTCCGGTGCACTCTTATTAATATGTATATGGCGCTACTGCGCCGGCTATTCCATGCACCGCCGGCGCAGGCCTTACGCCGGCCTTGCGCCGAGCTTCATGAATCCCGGGGCAGGATCTATCATGCACTATTGCAAATAACAAACTAAAAATTTCAGCACAGGCAGAAAAATGTAGAAGATACACAGATAAATATAAAGGAAAAGTACAAAATAAGCAATTTATTGATGACCCAAAAAAGTTTTACAGAGAATTGAAAAACAAGGTAAAGGGAATTGAAAGACAGAAAAAAAAATAGATGCATTTTGGAGAAGTATCTATGAAGATCCTGTGGAATAGAACAAAGATGCTAAATGGATAAAAGAAGTAAAAGAAAGAATACAAAGTTTAAAGGTACAGGATATAAAATGGGATGAAGTAACAGCCAGAGAGCCTGAAACAAAGTTAAGAAAAGCCTCTAATTGGAAAATCCCAGGTCCAGATGCTGTACCTAACTTTTGGTTAGTAAGAAGTATTTATATGCGCACCCCAAAAACAGACAGCAGCCTGGCTAACAACAGGTAAAACAATGCTCCTACTTAAGTGTGAACCTGCAGACTACCCCAAAAATTATAGACCAATAACTTGCCTTCAGATGACATATAAACTATATATGGGAATTGATGCTGACAGAGTTTATACTAATTTAGAAGAAAACTCAATTATGGCAGTAGAACAAAAGGGCAATAAAAGAAAATCATGTGGAACAAAGGATCATTTGTTGTTATATAAAGTCATAGTGCAGAAATGCAAAAATGGGAAGAATCTAAGTATGGTATGGATTGACTACAAAAAAGCATTTGATAATATCTCACATTCATGGATAAAAGAGTGTTTAAAAATGTATAAGATACACCCTACTCTGATTGACTATATTATAGTGACCATGAAAAAGTGGCAGACTTTGCAATTAAGCCATGATAAAGGACAAATTATTATCCTATGGATAAAAATTCAAAAGGGGATATTCCAGGGTGACTTTCTGTCACTGTTGCTATTTTGTCTTGCCCTTAACCCATTAAGCTGTCTACTAACAGCTTAGGCCATGGCTATAATTTAGCTCCTAGAAAACAACAAAGTCTAAAGACTTCTCATCTCCTCTTTATTGATGATTTAATTGTATAGCTTATGAGATGAGGAACTGAAAGCACAGCTGCAATTTGTCAAAACTTTTTCAGATGATATTAGAAAGTCATTTGGCCTTGATAAGTGTGCCAAAGTAACCTTTCAAGCAAGAAAACTGCAGCATCAGAAAAACATCAGTTTGGGACAAAAATGTGATATAAAAGAACTTGAGCAAGAGGGAGTGTATAAATACTTGGGAATTGATGAAGGATCAGCAATAAAACATGAACAAATACAAATAAAATTTAGTAAGGGATACTTTAGAAGACTTAAATTAATCCTGAAAACAGCATTGACATCTAGAAACAAAATCTAAGCTATAAACCAATTTGCTCTTCGCATCCTCACTTACACTTTTGGAGTTACTGCTTGGCCACAAAATGTGTTGGATAAATTAGATATTAAAACAAGAAGTATGCTTCATGCTCACCAAATGATCTATAAAAATCAGTGTATACCAAGATTATATATTCCCCATTCTGAGGGAGGGATGGGCCTCCTTGAAATTGATTACATGTATAGATCTGCAATCATCGGACTCCACACATATCTGCTGACCTCACAAAACCCAAATGTAGTGAATGTTTTGAAACATGAGGAGAATAAATCTAAGATGACTTCTCTGCTTAACCTAGCAGAAGCATATCAGCTTCAAGCAGGAATGGAAATCAAACGAGAAGTAGATACAAATCAGGCAGCAACTGAATGTGCCAACAAAAAAAAAAAAAAAAGAAAGATTATAAGGTGAAGGACCAGATACAAAGGTAAGAAATGTGGAAAATGCATAAATGTACTTGCAAGTATAGAAAACTTTAAAGAGAGGTGAATTCAAACCAAGAGATGAAAGGTTAATATTGGTGGCTCTGGTTTACAATGTCCATTGAACATGTGGGAGAAACAGACAAATGTAAGTTTTGTAAAATTGAATTGGAAACAATCGCATTCCTTGTTGTTGGTTGTGACATACTAATGGCAGAAGGACTGTATGCTGAAAATCATAATAATGTAGCGAGACTGTTGCACTGGGGATTGTGCAAATATTATGGTCGAAGTTGCTGAAAAACACTGGAAACAGTAGACACAAAGAATCATAGAAAATGATGAATTCTACATCATATGGGATCATCCATTACTAACAGTTCAAAAGATAGATGCTAGAAAACTGGGTATAGTGGTCCAAGAAAAAAGACAAAAATAGCATTGATCATTGAAATTACCACAACCAGTGACTACAGTGTCTTGCATAATGAGAAACACAAAGTTACAAAATATTAGGATTTGCAAGCAGAAGCAAGATCAATGTGGAAAAAAGATACCTAGATAGTTCCAATAGTAGTAGGAGCAATGGGTCTTATAAAAAAGAGTCTACAATCCTATTCAGATAAGCTACAAATATATGTAACTCCGTACAAATTAAAGAAGGAGTCATTACTGGGCACATTGCAGGTGTTGCAAAGAGCACTACTGGTTGACACCAAAGAGTGAAACAATACTAATTTCATGAACTTTAGTCGTACTTTGACTTAGGAATGGGGTCCATTCCCATCATGGTATTAGAAACCCAAAGGATTTGGAGACATTAAAAAAGCAAGAGAACTTATCTAAAAAGATATAGGTAATCTCCAAACACTTGACCCTACTCAATTTGGATTTGTCAAAGAGAGAGCATGCCTGTTAAACCTGGTGGACTTCTTTGAGTTGATCACCAAGGCCCTGGATGAATGAAAAATCTATGCATATAACCTACCTGGACTTAGCCAAGGCATTTGACACTATCCCTCACTCAGGCATCATTGACAAACTCACCCAACTAGGCATCAACGCTTACATTATTAGATGGGTCACTAACTGGCTCAGTGATAGAACTCACATAGTCAAAATAGGAGAATTCACCTCCAACAGCAGACCTATAACTAGTGATGTTCCACAGGGATTAGTCCTGGGACCTCCACTGTTTGGAATCTATTTCTCCAAAGTACAAGCAAAAACTAAAGGTCTGTGACTGACAAAGTTTGCTGATGACTGCAAACTTGGAGCAGTCATAGAATCTCCAAATGATGTTAACATCCTACAAGAGGGTCTTATACAAACAAATGCTTGGTGCCAAATTTGTGGCCTTAAGCTCAATGCAAAAATTGTATTATCATTCCTTTCAGTAAAAATGATGTTCCTGCTCACTAACAAATCAATAGCAACAACTTAAGTACACACTTGGTGGTGAGAAACCTAGAGACACAGGTGGACAGCAACCTTATCTTTGGCCATCATGTCTGCACAGTGGTAAGAATGGCATTCTCTATTGTACATCTCATAATTAAGGGCATTGTCATTAGAAAAAAAGATGTTGTAACCTCCTTGTACTCTTCTCTCATCAGGCCAATAATTGAGTACAACTCGCATTTTGGTATGTAGCTTTTCAAGCACCTGCAGCAATTGGAGAAATCACAAAGGTTCTTCACAAGGAAAATAAAAGGTTTTCAGCATGTAGCCTATGGGGATCATCTGAAATCACTGTCACTTTATTCTGTTTCATACAGACTACTCAGAGGTGATCTCTACATTCCATATAAGGCAATCTTTAACCCTGCTTTATTGGAAATGCTCCATTTCCATAAGTCAAATAGTACATGGGTTACTTGCTCTAAAGACCTTAACCTGGTATATGACATTAATAACACATTAATAAAACCTGCTGGAGGTTACCACACCATTGAAACAGACTCCCAGTTAACGTCAAACAGAGTACCTCTTTGGCCGTCTTCAAAAGCAATCTGGGCAATTGGATGAGTGACCAAAAAATCACCCTTGGGGGATCCACCTGTGTCCCTCTTGGACAGGGGCAATAGTTGCTGATAGTGGAAATAAGAATAATAATTTGAAAAGGCCCTAGGGCCATTAACCTATAAACTTCCTATGATCCTATGATCCCATGAAATAGTTGCCATGGTGGGAAAAAGAAAAAAAAAAACATTGTTTGGCTACAAATGGCTTATGGTCTATACTAACTGATTTAGTGGCTTGTGTATATTTAATGATTTAGTTTGACTGAATTTTTTTTCTTATTTGTTAGAGTGTGGTTTAACTGTTTGTATGCCTAGATGATTAGTCTGACCAATTTTTATTTCTTATTTGTTAGAGTGTGGCTTAACTGTTTCGATACCTAGATGATCTAGTCTTAAGGTATGATGGGAAGGTGATAGATTTTAGGCTGTCATTGTTTTTTTATGAATGGTAACAGTTTAAAATTCATTTATTCTTTAGTTTTACATGGTGGTTGTGGGTGTGAGTGGTTCTGCATATGCAGACTTGCTTACTAGTGTTTTCATTATAAAAGCTAAAATAATGTCTATTTTTTAATTTAATATATGATTGTATATGCTATTTATTGAAAAAAGTAATCTGCCATTTTAAATGCTAATATTCTTAATTTAATTTTTTTGTGGTAGTCACAAGGATTTCTACATATTTGGTTTTGTTCTGTTAGTTAGTTTTTTCCCACTTGTGACATTTTGATGTTCTTTTAGCTTTAATATGTATCCTTGAGTGTTATTTGCTGAACTATTACTTCAAATACTTCTGATGAGTGCCTTGTTTGAATACTTATTTAAAATGACCTCCAAACTTAATCTTTGACCTGGAAGTTTAAGCCACGGAATGTTAAAACTGGTTGAACGGGAAGCTTCTCCTTATATAATGGGTCATATAATGGGTAAGATTATAAAATTAAAAATAGCTGTTATTATCCTTAGGTTCTTTTGTGCACTATTTGATGAATATAAAGTTTAAAATTAGACCTTAATATTAAACATTGGATGTGCAGTGTTAATAAACACTGTAAATGTCTTTTGGAGGTCCATTGTTATTATTAGAGATATTTAAGATGAGATTTTTTTGTGCTGTACTTAGGCAAATGCTAGTAATAACTTATTTTTTTAATAAGTGAATTTGCAAATTATAATTAGTCACTTTATTTAGATATGGACAACTTAAGTTACATTTATATGAATAGAAAGGGTGGGTAAAATATAACAAAACACAGTTATGTTTTGTAATTATTATTTATCTGGTATGTAGAAGTAAAGTAAAATGCATATATAATATATTGTAGTTACCTGGTTAATATTTTGATTATTATAGTAATAACAGTTTATTATTATATTAATTAGTAAGTCAGTTACCAAATGACTTTGGTGGATCTGATTTCACATAGAAGTTATACTAATCTGCAACCTAATTTGTTATAGAAATAGTTTACCAAACTATAAATAAGGTATTTTAAGTTATAAGATATTAAATATTATACTTAAAATATTAAGATATCTTAACTGTCATACTTTAGAGTATAAGAGATATGAATATGTATATATGTTAATTATAAACAATTATTGTTGTATTTATTTGGTACTTATATGCATGATTATATAAAAGCTATAGTGATCTTGTTCTGCTTATTGTGTTCATGTGTGACAAGCAAGGTTATATACAGTATAAGTTGTTAAGCTTTTCTGAAACCTCATATTAAAGATGTATGGAACTAAACACATAGCGGCTTCACACTTAAGTTTAGGTTAATGTTTTATAGAATGCATACCAGGTTATCATAAGGATAATCGTAAGGCTACTATAAGGAGGGGATTCTTGTACATGTCTTTAATTGTATGTTAGATCTTGGTATAGACTGTATGGTAATATTAAATAATTTGCTAAAACAATGGCAATATATATATATATATATATATATATATATATATATATATATATATATATATAACATTTACTTTAGTATATAGGAGTGCTCTATTTAGAAACTTATTTTATAATATAATGACTTTTCTATTAAGAAGTAGATGCATTAGATTGACTTCTAGATTGACAAATAGGCTTGCTGGGAAGTAGTGTGTTTGAGTGTGTCATCATACTATGAATATCTTATTACAAGATTAGGTGTTTAAATGTTAACACTTTAGAGTCTTTAAAGAATGTGTCCATAACTGAATATTTTAAACTTCTGTTTTTATTGGATATACTATTTTTTATCTATTTATTTTACTGCATTCTTACACTATATATGCCATATTTTAAATGTTTACCTGTGAATATTAATGACTTAAACAGTCCTTTAAAGAGGGGAGTTTATTTAAATATTTAAAGTTACATAAAGCTCATACACAATTTTTACAAGAAAATCACTTGATTAACAATGATATTAGCAGACAGATTTTAAAGAATTATTTGATTTTAGCTAGTTATCAATTTAAATTTAAAAGATGAAACACTCTCATTTTTATGGAATAATTAATCTGTAATGCCTAAAATAATTGATACTTAGATAAAATAGTATGTTTTCTAAAGTAGAGAAATATATGGATATTTTAATGTATGATATGAAGGGTAATGTTATTATAGTGGGATATTTTAATTATATTTTGCCTGAAGAGGACACTACTGCTAAGTAAGAAACCCAGATTATCAGCTTCAGCTAAATTAATTTTTTGTTAATTTAATGAACTTCAAAGATACTTATTGTTTGTAATATCTGACTCTCCTCATTACACTGATTATTCTTATAGCTATGGAACACAAACAAATATTGATAATATTTTTATTTCCAATACACTAATTTTGAATGCTAAAGAAGTATCTATAATATTTTTCTGTTATCAGACCATAATAAAATATCTTTTAATCTTATGTCAAATTTAGTAATTTAATATACTGTAATAGGATCATAGCTTATAGCATTAAAATTAAAGGTTTTAAATAATGTTTTTTAAATGAGATACATCATTTTTAAATAGAAATAGAAATAGTGAGGTCTCAGAGGTTGCTTTATGGGTTACACTTAAAGCATATCTTAATGGTAGAATAAATTATTGGCATAGTTGTAAAATAAAAAAATGGGCTATGGAACTAAATAACCTGCAGTCTAAAATTAATAAACTAAAGATGAATTTAATATCATATAATATTTCTTCACAGCTCGAGTTAAAAAATCTGAATACTAAATATGTCAAAATCCTAAATCATAAGACAGCTATTAATTTAGAAAGACTAAAACCTCAGACTTATTCTGTGAATCCTTTGAATCTACATAAATTAGCTTTCAGATCCAAGAAAATGAGTAAATTAAATCATACTAAAGAAATATCAAGTTGATGATAAACACACACAAAAAAGACAGATTTAAAGGACATTTTTGAGTGCTTTAGGAAATATATTTAAAATAATAACAATAAATAATAATATAGCAGATGCTAATATAGTAGACAACTGTATAAAGGATAAGATACATTGCAAATTAATTAAAAAGTGAGGTATTGCATCTTTAACTTTACTTACCAATAGCCATTGTGTACATTTATATGTGTCTATATGTTGTAACATTTTAAGCTTTTCAGATTTGATTGGATGCATTTTAATGAATTACATCTCAGTAACACTGTTCTGTATAATATATTATTATATTTCACCACCTACGCAACCATGGGTATTGACAGTGAAAAAATTGCCGTTATTTGTAGTCTGCAATCACTGTGAATTTTCTGAGAGACTTTGTGATTTTTATCTTACAAACAGCCCAAAACAGTAATCACCCCATTATTTAAACTGTTTCTCTTCAACATTTCTCTCTTGAGTCTTTTTTCCTGACCTCTATTGTTACATCTTACCATCATCACCTTTTCCTACAATATCCTTCTCCTACAAAAATCTAATCCCTCATCACTGCATGCTAAAGTTATATACTTTCCTATAGCACCAAACCTTTTTAACTCCAACAAAGTAACATTTTGTACATATAGATATAGATATGCACACCAATATACCATACCTCTACTCCATCAATATGCTAAACATACCTTCAAGCACCCAATCCAAGTTATTCAAGTTAGATCAAACCTCAGACTTACCGGTGACATTCTCCCAAATCTAGGTTCCAAAAGTAATCCAGAACACCTCAATCCACCACCCCTTCCACATGTTCATTTTTACTACTAACCCTATCCATAGAAAATCAAACCTCTTACTTCTAAGCATGAATCTCAGGAGTGTAGTGAACAAAACACATGAATTTCATGTATCTCTCTCACTCTACTCCCATGATATAGTAACTAAAACTGAAACCTAGTTAAAGCCTGAGATAAGTGACAATGAAATTTTATCTCAACGCTACAGCATTCATAAATTCGACAGATTAAACAAATGTAGTGGCGGTCTAGTTATTCTTTACAAAATCACACTCAAATTTCAACATCTAGAACCTAATTTCAATAATGCTGAAAGGTTATTAACTAAACTTGAAATAAACTCCTAGAAATCCATAATTATTATAGCAGTCTACATCCCTGCTGGTAACAACCCCACCTTAATTTTGGACTTCCTCCACTTGTCTTCTTTAATATTCTCTCAAGAAACTTTTGTAATGGGTGACTTCAAAACAAAGTGGCTTTCCTACTCTCAGACAAACCTAGAAATTTCATAAATGTATATGGATTATCCGAGCTAATTCAATCCCTAAGTAAAATTGACAAAAAAAATACAATAAAAGACAGTCACTATTAGACTGGATATTAATCAATAAATGTACTCTTACCTCCCAGTCAGGTTGCCTCACATATACTATTAGCGACCATCTACCCTCCTACCTTGTCAGACAATATCTAAATTCCCCCAAAAATACTACATATAGGCAAACACATAACAGAAAAAATTTCTCACCTCAAACATTTGTATTTGCGACTGGACCCCACTAATATCACTACTATGAGATAATGCTGAATCATACTTTAATAATACATTTTTAGACATACTAAACAGTCAGGCACCACATAGAACCATTAGAACTAAGACAAACTATGCTTCCTGGCTAACTAAGGAAACTAAGCTATTACTTAAAACCAGAGATAAAGCTTGGGCACACTGCTGACCAACAAAAATCAAACCATTGTTGATCATTACCAGCAACTAAGAAATAAAGGCAAGAAACATGTTAACATGTAAAAAAATCCTATTACATTGCAGCACAACACACAAAGCAACTCCAATAATTTTGGGCTACCATAAATTAACTGCTAAAGCCAGGTCAATCCATTAGCCCAACACCTACCACTACAAACAATGTAGACAGTATTGCCACTCTACTCAATACATATTTCACTAGCCCCAAATTAAATTTCACCAGCAATAACAACTCACTTCTAACCATTCCTAAAACTACAAATCACCCATCCAATGCCTTCTTCTTCAACCCTATCCAAACCAGCAGCATAAAGAAATTATACAACAAACTTAGAACTACTCACTTCTCTCACTGCTGCTGATTTACCTTCTGAATACCTCAAGATAGCTGCTGGCACTATTTCCTATCCAGTCTTTATTTTGATCACTCCATAATTGAACAGTTTTGTTCCCAAAATCTGGAAAATAGCTTATATCACACCACTTCATAAAGGAAGGACATGTACAAAACTTTCTAATTTTAGGCCAATAGCAATCTTATCCCCATTATCAAAAATCTTAGAAAACTGCATCCATTTACAATTCCTCAACTATTTGCTATCAAATAATCTTATAAGTAATTCCCAACATGGCTTCCAACCCCATCATAGTACCACTAGAGCTCTCCATACCTTCACAAACACCATGAACATGTACAGAAATGATGGCTATCTAGTCTCCTCCATATTCATATATATGTCCAATGCATTCAATACTGTCTCCCACCAAAAACATATTAATGAATTTCATCCCTTAATTTAACCTATACATCCATCAGAAGGTTCCATAGTTACCTATCTGGCAGACAACAAGCTGGATAATGGCAATGTGATTTATCTTCTCTGTTACTTGCTCCACTAGGTGTTCCACAAGGTTCTAACTTGGGTCTGCTCCTATATAGTATTTTCGTCAACAGGCTCCATTCTGTCACTCACCTTGCTACAATTTTATAATGCACAGATGAGTCCATTCTCATCTGCTCTGCTCCTTCACTCCCTAAACTCATAGAAACAACCCGCCTTTGCCTCACAGCACTAGAATCTTGCCTCTCTGACTCTCAGTTAATTCTGAATCCCAACAAAACTAAACTTATGATTTTTTTAAATAACAAAATTTCAGATCTGCATTCCCCTTTTCAGATATATACTTCTAACAATTCCAAGATTGAATCTGTATCCCACATTATGCTACTCATAGTTATAAATGATAGCATGAGATTTGACAAACACTTGTCTCTTAACATAAAAAAAGTTCATATTAAACTAGGTTCATGTTACAAAATTAAACCTTATCTCACTGTCTCTACAAGACAAACTATTGCCAGGACTCATCTACTCTCTACTCTTCCTTATGCCTGTCCTGTCTTCACTAATCTGAAGAAAACAGATTTAATAAATCTAGACATTTGTTACAAGAAGATTTCCAGATTTGCCACCAAGTCACCATATACATCCCATCATTACACTGCCTTATGCCAACTAAATTGACTTGAGTTACCAAATTACCTAAATTTCACCCAACTTATAATGGCCATGGTATACTATACCAGCCTGAAAAGTATCCAGCACTCCATAATCTACTTCAGCCTCAAGCTAATAGAAGATACTTGAGATCTTCTAACGAACCTCTATTACAAGTCACAAAAGCTAATAATCCCTTTGAAGATGCTCTCTACTTTAATCAAATGTCCATGACTTGGAACTTAATCCCCCAGCATATCCTAATCATTGCCAAGCTGTGGTGGTACAGCGGTAGCATTGTCACCTCAGCACGGCTGGAATGCCTTCTGTAAGACATCGTGAATTGGCGTGACTTTGTTGAAGGTTGGGCATCAAGCTGGCACCTTGGCATCATAAAAATCTACTGCCAATCATTAGCGGACCAGAGTTCCACTGTGGCAAGAAGAACAACAACATCCTAATCATTGCCAATCACTCACATTTCAAAATACTTCTAAAGACCATTATAACTCCTGGCTCTGCTGTTGTCTAACTCCTGGTTGACTATCATTCCCTTTTGCCTAATTCCTGACTGACTTCCTGCTGCATTGTTTTTTTCCTTACTTAACTTGTCTATCTTCCTCTGTAGATGTTTTCTGTCTACTTGATATATGTCTATCTTATGTCACCTATAAACTCATCACCAGTATCACCTTTTCACTATCATTACTTCATTTTACTCAAATTCCTCACCTACACCATGTACAGTTCTTTGCATACTAGAAATAATTACATTGTAGCAACTATATAAATTCATGATTATATATGTATAACATATGAATCAAACTTTTTTCCTAATACTTTTATGTACTACTTATCTTTTTTATATGTCTTTTTATGTATAACTTTGTATATGTATTTTATATAAATTCTGTTCACTTGTTTGTTAATACTGAGTAAGATTACAACCTATATATTTTGTTACTTTTATCTATTAGGGATTTTCCCCCAGGCCTCTGCTGAAAATGAGTCTGTGCCCCATCAAACTATCACAGTAAACAAATGTCAATTAAATAAATTTTCACTAAAAGAAATTAAAGGTCAAATTAAAAAATTAAAAAAAAATAATAAAGCATCAGGGTTATTTGGTATCATACTAGAGTTATATAAATTATTGCCTGATAATGTAGTTAGTATATTATCAGAAGTGTTTAAAGTAATTAAAATACATTTAATATTTCCCCATCTTGGAGATTTTCTCTTATATCACCTATATTAAAGCAAGATAAGGAGTCTTCACAATGTTTTTCATATCATCATATTTCTCTCCTAAATGCTGATTATAAGTTGTTTAGAATTAATTTAATTTTACCAAATATAATTAACAATGATCACACTGGGTTTATATTAAATAGACAGGTACAAGATAATATAATTATATTAAATACTTTAATAGATTATACTAACAAAAACATAAAAGAATTTTCAATTAATAGTCTGGATTTTGATAAAGCTTTTGATTCAGTAAACTGTTCCCATTTATATAAAGTTCTTAAACAGTATAACTTCTCTCTGGAGTTCATATCTTTATATACAGAGTTATATAATCATCCATATTCCTTTGTCAAAATATGCCCTTTTCTCTCTAGCTTATTTAAAATTTGAAAAGATACAAAACAGGGTTGTCCTTGGATGCAGTTGTGTTTTGCTGTACTTATAGAACCTCAAATAAAAACATTATAGGTATATCACTGGCAGACAACCTTCAACTTTCTGTAGACAACATTCTTCTCATAATTGGTAATATCGAAACTTAATTGGTTCATATAGTTAGTTCCATGAAACATTTTGAGACACTTTCAAGTTTAACTTTTAAACATCACTAGATTACTACTTTATTAGTTAATAAAAAGTTAAATAATTAGTTTAAAAAATATAGCAATTTTAATTGGGAGAGTAAACAATTTAAATACCTTGGTATTATAATAACATCAAATTGTAAAGATATGTTAACAAATTTTGATTAAATTATTGATAAAATGACACAATTAACTAATAAATGGAATACATTTTTCTTTGCTATGGAAGATCATCTAACTTTAATTAAAATGGTAATTATTCCCAAAAATTTTGTTTTCGTTACAATCATTAATATCGATTCCATCCAAAAACTTTTAAAAGTGGATTAATAATATTCTTCTCAAATTTCTTTGGTATCTGAATAAACCTAGGATCTCTTTTAATTGGCATTGGAGACGGATGAACGACATATAGGTTTTTGTAATACTGAACTATAAACTATTTCATTTATTATTAAAGTAATAGCATTATGGCTTAATACATTGTATGAGTCAAAATGGAAGCCAAAGCATGAAAACATTTTAATTAACAATAAATATATTACTACATGTCATACATAAAGTGTATCTGAAAGTGTTTATTGTTTTTTAAAGGATTATTGTATGACTGTAAATAATAATTTATCCACTTGAATAAAATGAGTGACACCAAAGCACAATCCAGCTTTATAACTGAAGAGGCAGAAGAACTGTTCTAAAGAAAAATGAACTTTAATAAAATGCAAAAAATAAAATAAATAGAGAGTGCTTTCACAATATAAGGTAAGTAAGATTGCTCTTATTCTGTTTATATGTTGCTATGGAATCTGCCTGGGGGTTGAACTTATATACTAGATTTGATTGGTTGTCTGTACTATATATTTGTAGATGTTCTATGGGGTAATGTAAGTCTGATGCAGCAATAAGATATATTGCAAAAGCATTCACTGTTCATTTTATTTTTTGCATTTATTAAAGTTCATATTTCATTAGAACAGTTCTTCCACCTCTTCAGTTATAAACCTGGACCATGCTTTGGTGTCACTCATTTTATTCAAGTAGACGTATTGCTGTTGTTTGTCGGGTGAACCATTTGTCCTAACTGCTGTTATGTTTTTTGTTCCTGTGGCTATAAATAATTTATATATTGTTCCTTTTATTAGATATATCTTTTTTTTAAGAAGTGTATTTATTCTAATCACATTATTAAAAATTATTTTTCTTTATGAGTGTTTAAAAACATACAATTTAATAAAATGTTAGAATAAAAATAAAATAACAATGTAATTTACTGGTATAAATTTTTAAAGGAGAAATAAACCTTACTCTGCAGAAAATCTTCTTGCTACAGTCCATGTTTAATAACTGGTTAAGTCTGCAGATTTGTAGAAATATGTTAGCATTAAAATTAATATCATTTATGATTTATATTCAAAATCATTACCTATGATTTTAGAATGTTTAATTAATGTCAATAACAACATAGTTTATTCAAGGTTTATAGGATTCTCAGATTATGTTCTTATTTTTCTAATATTACTTTTTGGAATTACTCTACAAATTTCAATAATGAACCTTACTCAGATGAAAATAAAAATTAGTTTTAAAGTCTATAGAGAAAAGCACATCGTTGTGATAGTGGAAATTTTTATCTTGGAAATATTTACATAGAGCTTATATTACACCAAATAAAATTGCTTTAATGTATAAAACTTTTAATATTAAATGTTGGAGATGCGACTTAGATATAGAAGTGGACTGGGTGCATATGGTGTTTGAGTGTAAGACAATCCCTGGGATTCATGAAGCTCAGCAAAAGGATGGTGTTAGGCTTACGCTGACCGTGCGGCGTGGAGATGGCGCAGTAGCACCATATGCATATTAATGAAGGTGCACTGCCGCCACATCCACGTGCATAGGAAATATGCGCGAGTGCATGGGGTGTGTCGAAGCACCACACAGAGGCATGGACATGTCAGCTGTTTACATGCAACCTAAAATGCTGAATATTACAGCCTGCCTCCAATAGTAATCACACCTGTCAGTGTCTGTGGATAATGAAACGTATGCAAAGCATGCAAGACAGTTTTGCTAACACAAAAATAAGAAGCAACCACAAATGCACGTAGCTGAATATTGAGTCCCCATCCCTTGAACAAATGACATTTAAAACCCCGTGCCTGTATTCTATTGTAGTGTTTATAGTTATACCAAGTGGAAGCGAAAAGCATCATGTTAGTGCGCCGCCAATAGCTAAGTTTAGCCCAATGGTCAGGGTTACCACCTGTCCTCTGGGCAGTTGTGTCCATACCAAAACCATTATAAATGTAAAATATCCTACGATCGTCGAACATAATTATGTCCCACATCTTATGTTATACTCACATACAATAGTTATTTCCATATGTAACATGCCTACATGTTACAAGAAACAGAATAAGCAAGTAAACAAAACAGAAGAAGCAGCTAAACTGCTACAATAATAAGCTTACATTTAGGCATAAAACAAAAGTACTATCCGTTGTACTGACCGTGGGAGTGTGTTGGCCTGTAAAAGCTGATGTGTGTCCCGAATATATCCCATCCTGACCATATGAAAAGGTGGCAACCCTACCAGTGGTCAGAGCATTTGCCCAAAATCTGCCCATTTGCAGCCCAAGGAGTCCTTGTCAGGATGGGCCAAAGATGAATGGGTATTACCCGGGTCTACCTACCATGTCATGAAAGATAAGTATTTGCGTGTACCTATGTGCATGATGTACAGCATGTGGAAGGTGTAAAATGCTAGGGTAGTCCTCACAACCATATAGGTACCAGAGATATGTAGTTTATGCAATGTGTCCCCTTGACCGTGCCATGGGCCATCAACCAGAGAAGGGATGGATGGAGTGTGTGGAATATGGGTGTGTGGGGGGATGGGTAATATAATAATTCACCAAGGGGAGACTGTGTTGGATGGACAATAGGTGAACTGGAGGTGTATAAAGGAGCAGTGGGTGAATCAGAAAGAAACACAAATAACAAACATACACATCTGCAATACAACCTGACAGGCCATACTGTAAAACACAATCCCACAAACATATGAATATTAAAATGTGCAATAGACATGTACAAAAACGTCGCTGGCACATACCCACATAATGGTCTGGACTGAACTGAGCCATCCAACCACAACACACTCGGATGAATAATTGAATACCCATCATCCCCTCTACAACACACAACTCCCCCCATTCCTGAACGTCCACCAAATCCAGCCATACTCGGGCTACTAGCTTGGCGCAGCCATATCTGCACATAGTGACCACTACTCATATCTAGTAGGCAGTCTCAACCTAGGCAGTGTCAGGATTGCAAACTATGTATCCCTTGCATATATACCCTATCACATTTTCGTAAATCCAAAAATATCGAAGTTTATTGGCTTGTTCAATTTTTGGATATCCCTCATGGGATAAGTATCCTGTGTAAACATCAGACTTGGTGTCATGACACGATGTCCAGACCTGTAGACATCTGGACACAAGTTGTATGTGCAGTAGTGGCTCATGAGACTGCTCAGCCTCCAGCCGGTCATGCAGAACCTACTACCCGGGATTAAACACCTGACCGTGATGCATGGCTCCCCACATGAATTATCGAAAATATATGCTTTTCACATTCACATAGTGGCAGTTGGATATAGGGTGATTAAGGCACTGATGTAAACAGGGTACCTCCTGTCCCACTTTGTGAGGGACAGTTCCTGTTTGGGTAGGTGTGTCCTGACCAAAAATAATACAATGGCAAATGTCCTGTGATTGTAGGAAATAATCATATACCATATTTCATGTAACAGTTGCAAAAAATAGTTATTTCTGTATGTAAAATATGTAAATCTTACAAGAAACAGAATAAGCAACTAAACTGCTACAAGAATAAGCTCTCATCTAGGAAAATAAGTAAAGTTCTAAACCCTGTACTGACCGTGGGTATGTGCTGGCCTGAAAAATCTGGTGTGTCCAGAATATATCCCATCCTGGCTATATGAAAAGGTGGCAACCCTACCAAT
>NC_056738.1:54535841-54628341 GCF_019279795.1 Protopterus annectens | reverse complement strand
CACCATGCAAACCCACATACAACTGTTCACAACTGCTTCAATGTGCCTTACTCACTCTGTATCCAATGGGCTTGTTCTTACCACAAACAAATAACCGTCCTTTGCAAGTGTTGGTAGCAACACCCTGCACACACAGCTAATGTGAATTACCAATACACCATGGCAAATATACAGACAATAGACAGTACCACACACATACCATACAACACAGTCATCCAACAGTATAGCAATGTATCAGCAGATATGTCCGGACCACTGGTGTTTGCAGACCTGGCTGCCTTGTGTTTACGTGTGTGAGCATGCCCAGTATGTCCATTCTGCATGGTGTCGACTGACATTGCCATCATACCTTCATGTGTTTGAGCATGACCAGTATGGCCAACTGTATTGCATGTGTTACACGTCCAGGTAGTCATTACTGTGGTGCCGACCTCTGCGTTGTACACTGACTGGTGGCATGCTGTGTCTGCAGGGTATCCATCTGTCATGTGGCATTGACTGTTGCTACATTTCTGCACAGTGTGGGGGGGCAGCCGACTGTATCCACACTCCTACACAGCACCAGGAGGTCGCACCTGACTGTTGTTACATGTGTACATTGAAAGGGGGGCACACCTGACACTTGTACACTTTTGCTACTACTGTACTTATATGTCAGGTACTCCATTTCAGTGTATAGACCTACCTATTGTGCTGGCTAAAGGCATACCAGTGTACTCCAGATCTTAGCTTTAATTACCAACATATTAGTTTCAGACGTCCTAGCCTTCACAACCTACATCCAACTGCCTGGCCTGCTGTAGTCTGTCTGTGTGGGGGGTCATCCATTGGGCATATTCAGAGGCCATAGTGCAGCATTTGTCTGTGTTGGTCTGCACCTGTCCAGCTAGTTGAGACTTGTGTCGGCTGTATGGGCACACATGATGCTCAACCCATTACCCGCAGTGGGTTATGATACCCTGTGTACTACTGGGTACTATGGTGACCCTGGTATGTGCTACAGATGTCATGGTGCCACTATGGACATCTACTATCCACTGCCTTAACATTCGGCCACCAAATTCCCTTGCATGCTCACATCCATACCATAGCTACAGGACGACACATTCTAATACAACTGCCAATTGGTAGGTTGATTGACTTACCTTGAGGGTGTGCCAGACCTGAGGATGGTGCTGGAGGGCTGCCTATGTCGTATGCATACAGTGCACATCCTATACATGGCTGAGCACAGGAAGTGTCATGTTTGGCATCCCTTTTACTGTCTGTGCGAATCAGAGAGGGTGACGTTCCCTGGGTACCTACTGTGTCAGTGCATATGCTATGTGTTGACTCTTTGCCACGGCCAGGTCATACTGGGCATGGCTCCTTCCGTCTACCGGGTCTGGCTCAGGTTGTTCCTCCTCTGAGTCACTCTGTGCCTGTATAGGCCTTGGCATTGGTGGGGGGCTGTGTAGCCCTGCCCCATGCTGTTCCTGCTGCAGTTGTTTCTGCAGGATCATATTGTGTAGCATAGCACATACCATAACAATTTGGGTGCATGTAGCTTGTGAATACTGCAAGGCTCCACCGGATGTGTCCAGACACCGGAACCGTGACCTGAGCATCCCAAACACATGATCTATTATATGTCTGGCCTGTGCGTGTGCCTCATTATGGCGTAGTTGTTCAGGTGTGTGTGCATTTCTGATGGGTGTCATCAGCCACGGCTCCAGTGGGTACCCAGCATCCCCCACTAGGTGACCGTAGGGGATGTCCATATTGGCAAAGCTGTGGTACAGCTGCGTCAAATGCCATATATTGGAATCGTCATAGCTTCCTGGGCAGCCAGCACACACATTCAGTATAGTGCCCTGGGCATCGCATACGACCTGGCAGTTGATGGAGGGGATGCCCCTGCAGTTAATGTAGGCCTTACCCTGCTCACTGGGTGATGCTTTGATGTGTACATGCGTGCAGGCTATAGCACCCACTACCCCAAGGTAGTCTGCCATTTGGTGGAACACACACATATTGCTGGTCAACACCTCACGTGTGTTGAGGAAATGTACGTGCTCACTGGCATGTGGTGACATGGCATCCAGGAACTGGTGGAATACTCTGGGTGCAGATGCATGTGAGATCCCCATGATATCCCCAGTTGTGCTTTGGGAGGTATCTGTGGCTAGTATACCTATGCCTACTCATACCTTGGTATCCACTGGGATGGGTTCCCCTTGGCCTGTTCGATGAGTCAGGTGTGGCTGGCACAGCTCAACAATCTGCTGTAGGAGGTCTCTGTCCACCCCATAGCATTCCACTATCTCCAACTCATGTAGCCCCTGGTAGGTTACCCTGGGTCTGTACAGTCTTCTCAGTCTCCTCCCTGAGGGTTGTTCAGCAGCATTAACATCCTCACCACCCTCAGCCTCCTGCACATGTTGGCCTATGTTGCCTGCTACAGCCCATCTCATTTTGTTGGATTGTTTTGTAAAATTTCCCCACATGTATACACCGGTGGTGAGAAGTGTGGAAAAACCCGAGGGTATGGTGCTTGCTCGCTTTATTTTAGTGTTCTGGGCTGGGCTGGTTCTGTAATCTGCTGATTGTGATAATTATCACCTCTTTGCCCAGCTTGTTCACCTTGACTACTCTCCTACTGCTTTGGTCCCTCCTAATTGCACTAGGCAGGTATAGACACACCCCTAGCTTAGGCATGCTAAGCCAGGTGCAATCCCGAGACACAGGGCTCCAATCTACGTACAGTATGCCTGACACACATCCCCCATGCTTTCACCTATACTCGAGTCCTGCACCCAGCTATCTATACACATACACTCTTGGTATCTGCATCACTCCCTGGGGATAAACAGGATTCACTGTTTTCCACCTCGTTTGCATAGTATTGTCTACTAATGCATAGTTACATGACCTATACTGAGCCTTCCCAAAAATAACCACTGCTTTCTGTCATGCAGACCCGCACACAACTGGTTAAAAGCACCTTACTATCACTGTACTCGATGTCCCTTGTTCTTCCCAGCAACAAAACAACCATCCTCTGCACAGATTGAGCCCAGGACCCTGCACACCACAGGTGATGTGCTTTACCCTTAAGCCATGGCAGATATACATACATCTGAGGTTATCATGTACAGGTCATCCAGCATAGGCATTCAACAGTATAGGACATGTATTCCATCATGTAGATTTATGTGTGCTAATGTCCATATTTATATACATATATATATATATATATATATATATATATATATATATATATATATATATATATAAAAAACACATATACACATACATATGTAGATATAGAATATGTATCTCAACAGCAGACAACGTGACACCAAAGCATTAGACAAGAATGAAAAGGAAACCTAATGCACCTCCTGCATTATGTACTGGTGTTAATATCAAGGCAAGTGTGTTCTGTGCATCACACAGGTTCAGGCTGTGTTAAGGGTAAGATTAGGGCTGCTGACATTATTTATCAGACCTATTGTCGAATGTATGTGTATGTCTTGCCAACTCAGTCTCTTGGCCGATTGTGACATTTATGGCCACTATATAGGAAAACAACAAAACACGCTCTTCAACACATCCAGTAGCTAGCCTCTCACAAACACCAACACATAGGATATGACTGCCAAACACACACACCTATCATGCCTTGGAATAGAACACCTACGTGCCTATTCTATCACACTACAGTATTACACAGTTACAGAATGTGCTATCGAGATTACTGAGGCACAACACTCGCAGAGGTGTACTTCTAGGTGGGTGACATCATCAGCAATGGCAAAATTGGCAATAGGGATTGTATGGAGTGTGAGCAGTCTAAAAGCATTATGCTGTCCCCAGGCAGACGGAGACACACAAACAGTTGGCATGGCTGGGATTAGAACACAGACCTAACTACCTTATCACACTACAGCATTACGCAGTTACAGAACGTACTGCTGAGATTACTAGGACACAACACTCCCAGAGGTGTACTTCTAGGTGGTGACATCATCAGAAATGGCAAAGTCGGCGATAGGGATCGTATGGAGTGCGAGCAGTCTAAAAGCATTATTCTGTCCTCAGGTGGATGGAGGCACACACACACAGTTGGCATGGCTGGGATTAGAAAATAGACCTTACTACCTTATCACACTACAACATTACACAGTTTAGAACGTGCTACTGAGATTACTGGGACACAACACTTCCAGAGGTGTACTTCTAGGTGGGTGACATCATCAGCAAGGGCAAAGTCGGCGATAGGGATTGTATGGAGTGTGAGCAGTCTAAAAGCATTATTCTGCCCTCATGCAGACGGAGACACAGACACACACAAAACTGGCATGACTGGGATTAGAACACAGACCTAACTAACTTATCACACTACAGCATTATGCAGTTACAGAATGCTCTTCCGAGATTACTGGGACACAGCACTCCCAGAGGTGTACTTCTAGGTGGGTGACATCATCAGCAATGGCAAAGTCGGCAATAGGGATTGCATGGAGTGTAAGCAGTTTAAAAGCATTATTCTGTCCCCAGGCAGATGGAGACACACACAGTTGGCATGGCTGGGATTAGAACACCGACCAAACTACCTTATCACACTACAGCATTACACAGTTACAGAATGAGCTACCTGGGACACATCACTCCCAGAGATGTACTTCTAGGTGGGTGACATCATCAGCATTGGCAAAGATGGTGATAGGGATTGTATTTAGTGTGAGCATTCTAAAAGCATATTTCTGTCCCCAGGCAGATGGAGACAAACACAAGCCAGTGGTGGGATCAGGACAACTTCCTATCTATGGACCACTGTTACAATACTACATAGATACAAGCCACGCCACAGACACTACACCTTTCAAGACTGTCAGTATGACCTTCTAGGAATGTGGACATCGACATGGATGCTGGCAGTTACAATGTACATACCTGTGAACTTGTGTGATCAATGTAGGAATCCATCCTGAAGTGGGGCATGGCCATCTGTTGACTGGACGACTACTATCACTATACAGGGTTACAATGGCCATGCCCATACACATAGAGGCACATAACCAACACAAGGTATCACTGGGCATGCTCACACACTTAGTAGCACAGGGCTGTTTTGTATGCACTCTGATTCTAAACATGGAAGGGCACAGTGGCCATGCTATTACAGTTAGACGTGAACAACACATTGTAATGGACTCCAGTGTTGATAGTTGTCATTGTTAGCAGGAACGCTGCACTACATATATCTGACACTGGTCTTCTACACAACGTCTGCTGCTGTCCGTCACCTTAGATGCACCAATCTAAACCTGGCATACTACTACCACCCGTGGTGATGTCCTGCCAGGAGTGGCTACTTCGCCCATATAGTGCCATTCATTGATGAATGTCCTGAGACCAGGTTAACACCCTGACACCTAGAGGACAACTGCATTGTATATGTATGCTAAACAGTGCTAGATGTGTAGCGTTCATAATCACAGCTGCCCAATGTAGATCCAATAATGAGGAAGACTGACATCTGTGCAGTGAGGAACACCTGACTGAAGGCTCAGTTGTGCACAATAGCACTACCACCGTATACCTTGGATACAGACATGTGGGCCATAACACCGGTACAGACCTCTCCAGGTGGTGGTGTCCCCACGTACATGAAGGCCACTCACATGTACTGACCAGTACACCCTCAAAAGGCATCACAGATGTGTCAGGTGCTGATCATAGTGTCAAAAGCAGCATTCTAGGATGTAGCCCTCAGACATCACCATGTCCTTGGGCCAGCAACACACATCCATACATGTGGTAGAAAATATATCAGTACAACACCATGTGACCCATGACCAGTGGACTGTACCTAGGTCTACATCAACTGTGCAGACTATCCATGTACTGACACAGTTGCATCATGTGTTATGCAATGCAATGATGCAACTGTTTGTAACCAGGTTGGCTGTACACATAACAGGGGCACTGGGTCATATACAGCAGTAACAGATGACTGTTGCTGTACACCAGTAAACACCCTCATGTTTGGATATGACATACATGTACCTGCCGTGGATATGTACATGCCACACACACACACACACACACACACACACACACACACACACACACACACACACACACACACACACAAAACACATATGTACATAGCATAGCTGTTGCTGTCCTTCATGCAGACAGGTGGCTACAGCAATTACACACATGCACATGGAAGGTAGGTCCATAGCTGTTGAATGCTAACAGTACATAAGGTGTGATATCAATGTTGACTGAGTTAACATTCAATCTGTACTGGTTACCCATGAAAACTATCATGTCATACAACAGTCCATGTGTCATGTATGTCATCACACATGACCAGCAATTGCAATGCCTACAAACATGGCTAAATGACAGGAATGTAGGACCTACACACATGTACATGTAGTGGTGTGCATTCAGCTACCATGTGTGTGTAGTAGCTGATGTTTGCAGGTGATGTGTGTCTTACTACAACATGCAGTTGCAATGCAGCCCCATCATTGCCAACTGTATATGGTGATATACTGACAGTACGGTAAGATGTACATCAGGTATGGACGGATGTGTGGAAATAACTAAGTGGTGGGCCATCTTTGTAGATGGATGTTTGCTGAAGACAGCTCACAGGTGTGTCACAAGCAGTCCTACAATAATGTGTGCAAACACTAAGCTATGTTTCTGTTAATTGAAGGGGAACACATACAATCTACACAGCAGTCAGGGCATCACTGACTGTAAATCACTTGACACCTGTAACACTTAAGACCTCCCATGTGCATATATCAGCACAACTGCCAAAGGTAGCGTCGGTACACATTGTAATGGGGGCAATGCTGCTGCATGTCTGTCATACGTATCATAAGATAGCAGGTGTTTGATTCACAGTACTGCCATTTGTGTTTGCTTGTTTGTCCATATATGCCACGTATGGTGGGGAATACATCCCAATTGTTACTCACTCTCCTGTACACTGTTGTAGAGATCTGTACATACTGCATTGTAGAAAGCAAGACATAGGCAGGGGTGGGGTGTGTATCACACACATGTGAGCTATCTGTATGTGCATGACATAGGTGCATTCAATTGTGGGCTACACAGTGTATGTGTGTATGTATGTATGTATGGCTGTCTGGTCCATGGAGTTGAGGATGTATGTTACCATAGTGAACAGATAGGACCCCTAACCCCACCAGGTGATGCAATCTACTACCCCGTTGATGCTGTCGATCTTAGACATTACTGACTACCTGTACATGTGTATTCTCTGTGTCGCATCATGTGGGTGCACAGTACTGTAATGGTGATTACCACATAGGCAGGGGTCCTCACCTCAACACTATCAAGTGTGTGTTTGTGTGTGTGTTACAGTGTTGTTTACCCCGTGAGTGTGGGCGTGTTACTGTGCGTCTGAATACATGTGTGTGAATACCTGTGTGTGTGTGTGTGTGTGTGTGTGTGTGTGTGTGTGTGTGTGTGTGTGTGTGTGTGTGTGTGTTCTCATCCTGTAATGTGAATGTGCATTACTGCTACACAGTGAGGCCTGAAGCTACCAACTGGCCTCTACCCTTGTCATCAGCTAGACTGCTATGTATACTCCCCGCCCCATGTAACTGTATCTGTGATGTTACTCGGTATGGATGTCACATCTCTAGCCACTGTAGCTTAGAATACAGCTCCCATGCTCCTGGATCAGTAGATGTGTAGACATCTTTGGAATGTCAGCCTTTCTAACAGTGAGGTTGAAGCTATGAATAGCATGCTGGTATTGCCATACATACCTGTGAGTAGTCCACATATACACATGGGAAACTGCAAATACTGATACTCAATGCCACATGTAATTAGACCTGAAGGAGGGAAGCAGGACATCATGACCAACATGCTGTTACTGTTGTTACCAAGACACATTATGTGAACAGAAAACAATGCATTCTAAACCTGCACTGCATGGTATGTCTGCTGCATGTCAACAGTACACAACAATAGTAATCTACACTTATCTCCCTATTCTGTTCACTCTTTACATCAGACCATATGAGCATGCCCCTGCACCGATGGTGTGAATGACAGGGATGTGGCACAGGCGTCATCATATGAACAGGGTGATAATGTTTGCCAGGGGCCTAGGCTGCACCAGTGGATGACATCATGTGTGTGGGTTAGGGCCTGTGATCTTATTGACCATGTGTGGTTGTCATGCATGTGTGTGTTGCGGTGCCCTACAGATGTTTCTGGTGTGTGCGCACATGTTTGCACACAGTTCTGCCATGTGTCTGGCCTACACAGGGGTATTATTGACAGCTCCAGACTGTACAGACCAGGTTTTACAGCTCACGGTGTCCAGCCACGGCCATGTGACCTGTGCCTGCCAGGGGTTACATGGGCACTACCAAGCAGAGGTGCAGATTGGGTACTGTCTAATGACACATGTCCACTAGAACTGTGTCCCCATTGGGACTGTCTAGGGCCATGTACACGTGGCCTGCTGTGTCCTGGTGTGGACAGCACAGCACTAGCTGCACTGCTGCCGCTACTGCCACGATGGGAGCGGGCATGTGAGGTAGCTCGTTCACGTAGACCTGCACCAGGTGACGTAGCTGGCCTATGTCCATGTGCCCTATGCCTGACTCCTACCAGATGTTCCAGCACAGACAGCTCACGCTCGTGGATTTTCATGCCACGGTCAAGGATTCCAACCATGTCATCCAATCATCTGTCCAAAACCTCAGCAATCTGTTGTTGAGCATTTGCCATTGCCTGGATGTTGTCATTTAAAAAATGGATAGCAGCCCTCTGAAGCCTCTGCCCTTCTCTGTTCTGTCGTTCAGCACATGCCTGTGCCACCATTACAGCCTGAAACATGCATCTGGAGACACCAGCTGCTGCGCTGTGTCCTGCAGGGGCATGTCAGCCAGAGGTCCTCCTATGAGCAGCACTGGCCACATGCCTGTGTGGCCCATCTCCAGTCATTTGCCTGACACCATGGTGTGAATACACACCTTCCGTAGCCACCACACTCTCCTGTTCCAAGCTACCACACACCAACTCTCCTTCCTCTATCGCCACTGGTGATGGGGAATTATTTGTTTATTTATTTCAGTTTGATTACCGGGGAAGTCCACTGGGCCAAAAAGTGTCCATTTTCAGTGGAGGCCCGGGGAGAAAAGCTCCAAGAACAGTATAATACAATACAGGTTACAGAATAAAAGCTCCAAGAACAGTATAATACAATATAGGTTACAAAATGCAAATAAAGATTACAAAGTAAAAATACATACAATCTAGTTTGTAAAAACAAGTAGGGTTAATACATTTGAGAATTGCAGAGAACTTGATGGCAGATTTTTTTTTTTAATCAATATTTATATGCTTACAGTCACTTAAAGTCTGTTAGTTGTAGTTATTTTGAAAAATTAGAATAAGTATAAGAGTATAGTGGAGTAGGAGTAGGAGTGCTTAGTTAGGAGTCCCTATGGAATTTAAGGGGGGTGAAAGCAGGAGCATTTCCATTTGGAGGATAGGTGAAGAAAAAATTGAGTTTTGAAGGATTCAGTGTTGGATATAGTCCTAAGTGAAGTAGGCAGAGAGTTCCATTTTTTACCTAGTGAGAAGGAGAGTAAAAGCTGGCCAGCTGGTCGTTTTGGTTTACTAATGGAGATTAGGTTTTGGTTTTCGGATCTCAGTGATCTGTTAAGGATGTATGGAGGAAGGATGTCCTTTAAGGCTGGGCATTTATCAGGGGAGAATATTAGTTTGTGAGCGGTGGTTAGTTGTAGATAGTCTAGGTGATTAGGGAGTTCTAGCCAGTTCAGAGAACGAAGGCTGTGGCAATGGTGACTTGATGTTTTGGATTTGGTGACAAATTTAGAGATCTTATTATAGCAAGCTTCGAGCTTAGAGGTGTTGGTAGCAGACAAGTTGGTTAGGAGAGGGGTTCTGTATAGAAGGGAAGGTAGGAGGAAGGATGTTGCCAGGGTATGCCTAGTGGAGTTTGAAAGGAAGTGATTGTTCCTATATAGCATACCTAGCTTTTGGTGGGTTTTCTTTATGTTATGTTGTATGTGAAGATCAAATCTGAGGTGTTCGTCTATGGTGATGCCAAGGAGTTTTGCAGAGGGGACCACTTCAATGGCAGTGTTAGTTTGGCTGAGAACATTGAAAGTGTTTTTGTCCACAGAGGAAACTTTGGAGGGGAGAAAAGTTAGTATTTTGGATTTATTGGAGTTGAGAGAAAGGTGGTTTTGGTGCATCCAGTTCTCTGTGGTGGTAAAGGCTAATTGGGTTTTGGTCTGGAGTTCAGGAAGGTTTGGGGCAGACCAAGGTAGAGTCATCTGCGTATTGGATGACTGTGGTGTCAGGGATGAAGATGTGAAGGTTGTTTATGAAGATGTTGAAAAGCATGGGTCCAAGGATGGATCCCTGAGGAACACCAGTAGATGGAGGCAAAAAGGAAGAGAATGAGTTCTTCCATTTGACTGCTTGAGTTCTGTCAGATAGGTAACTGGAGAACCAGGAAAGAGTGTTTGGGGAGAGTTTGAGATTAGCCAGATGATGAAGAAGGTGTGTGTGGAAGATGGTGTCAAAAGCTTTTGAAAGGTCTAGCAGTACTGTGGATACAATGAGTCCAGAGTCTCAAGCTTGATTGATAGTTTCTAAGAAGGATAGTAGTGCAGTTATGGTACTGTGACCGGGACAGAAGCCATGCTGTGTTGGTGTAAGGAGGTGATTTTGAACGAGATAGGGTAAGAATTGGTGGTGGATGCATTTTTCTAGAATTTTAGATATTGGAGAGAGACGGGCGATAGGGCGGAAGTTAGAAATAGAGGTGTTTTTTGCCTCCTTTGTGAAGAGGTAGGATGTAGGCTGAACGCCAAAGTTTGGGTACGTATGACTCAGTTAAGGATCTATTAATCAGAATACTAATTGGAAGGGCGATACCTTCAGCTGCATGTTTGAGGAAGGAAGGGGGAATGTTGTCAGGGGCATTAGAACCTGGCTTTAGCTTGGAGAGAAGCTTTTTTATAAAAGATGTGGATACAGGTTTGAGATGGAAATTGAGAGGATTTTTGTTTGGGTTGCTGGGTGGAGAGGAAAGGGAGTTTGGTGGGTTGTTATTAGGAAATGTTATGGTTAGTTTAGCTATGAATTCAGTGAAGAAGGTATTGAAATGGGAACTATGTTCATTATCGGATAGATTAGGGTTGGGGCAGGGGTTCATTGAGATCCAGGATGAAGAAGGGAATTGACTGATTTCCAAAATTGTTTAGGGTTTTTATTGTTATTGGACTGAAGTTTAATATAGTAGTTTTTTTTTTGTCTTTAATAATGAGTTTCTTTGCTTGGTTGCGGAGTTGGGTGTATACCCAAGGTAGAGGATAGTTTATTTTTCTGGTAGAGCTTCCAGGACTTTTCTCTGTGATACATGATTTGTTTAGTTTCTTTGGTCAACCATGGTGCAGAGTTAGTTTTGATTCGCTTATTTCTTAGAGGGGCTAGGGAGTTGAGAGTATCTAGGAAGATGGAATTGAAGTGTTCAACAGCATTGTCAAGTGGTAGGATATTTAGAGGTTGCCAGTTGATTTGTTTGAAGATGTTAGAGAAAATTAAGGGGTTAAAGTTACTGAGGTTACGAGTTTGAATGTAGAGGTGTTGGTGTTGAGTGGAGCTGTTTGATCGATGGATGAAGGCAGGGAGATGGTCACTGAAGGTGTCAGGGGTAGTGCCACCGAGAGCGATTTGTTTGGATGGGAGACTAGAATCCAGTCTAAGATGGAAGTTGGGGGGTGGTTTTTGTTAGGGCGAGTAGTTGAGGAGATTACTTGGGTGAAGTTTGGAAGGTTAATGGAAAGTGAGGGTGATGGTGAGTTGATTTTATTCCAGTCGATATTGACATCGCCTAGAATATATGTTTCATATTTTATTTGAGTTGAGGACCAGTATAGAATATCTTCAAGGGTGGAGATATTGTTGCCAGGGGACATATATAAGGATATGAAGCAGATATTCTTGTGTTTGTTTAATCGGAGAAGGCTAGCTGTGATTTCGGAGTTTGTGAAATTAGGGGTAGGAATTTGAAGGGGTATTAGAGAGAGATGATTAGAGTAAATTATGGCAGAGCCACCACCTTTTTTTGTTTAAGCGGTCACTTCTGAGGATGTGGTAACCAGGAGGTAATATTTCAGAGTCAGTGGTATGGGGTTTTAGCCAGGTTTCAGAGATGGCTTGGATGTCGGGTTTATTGTGATTAATCCAGGCATGTAGATGGTGACATTTGTTGTTAAGGCTCTGGGCATTGATCGTGAAGATTTTCAGAGTATTAAGGGGGGAAGTGGGAGGGGGACAGGAAGGGTGGGGAGTGTTATTTCTTGAAGGTGAGGAGGAGGATGGAAGGATGGAGTAGTTTGTACTGGGACAAGGGCCAGGGTTAGGATGAATGTCTCCAGATAAGGCTAGGACATTGCAGGTTATCAGTTTTGGACTGTAAAGTTTGTATAGTAGGTATTTGTTAGGGTTTAGCAGAGGTTTTAGAGAGAGAGTTTTAGTTAAGGTAGAGAATAGTTTGGGATGAAAAAGGTGTAACAGGTTGGGTGGAATAAGGGAGGAGCATATGGAGTGAAAATGAGAGAGTTCGAGAGGTAGTAGTTGGGGGTTAGGGGTAGTTTGAATAGGACATAGGAGAGGAGGAGCTTTATGGGAGTATGAAGTAGCATGATAAAGAGTTATTAGTAAGATGAGAAGAGAGCAGGGGAGTTGAATAGTTAAGGGGAGTTGGTAGGGCATGTTAGGATAAGGTAGGGTAATATACAGACAGGAGAAGAATATTAAAGTATGTTAGTTGAGAAGGGACAGGTCAGAAGTGAATGGAGAGAGTTAGATATTGAAGGAAAGGATAAAGGAAAAAAAAGTGTGTAGGGGTAGGAAGAGAGTAGGGGGGAGGATTAGCAGTGGGAGTGGAAAATGAGGTGGGTTTTTTCTTGATTAGAGAATATGGGGAGGGGTAAGTGGGAGAGGACTGTGATTGGGTAGCAGGTTAGGTAGGTGGAGTTTGTTAGGTATATGTGTAGATGTGCTGGGGGCAGGTGGGAATTGGGGGCAGGGTAGGGGAGTGGAGTGAGCCCGCAGGGCGAACGGAGCAGGATACACCCAAGGAAGGCAGGCAGCAGGAGCAGTGTGAGAACAATCAGTCTGGTGAAGGTAAGTACTGAAGGAGGTAAGCAGGGTAATAATTGGGGATCTAGGGGTGCAGGTACAAGGGGATGGAGAAGACAGAAACTAGAAGTGGAGAAGGGTAAAACTATTACTTAGCAATAAGGGAGAGAAACCTATTGATCTATAGCATTATGGTGCAAGGGAAGGATTAAAGGAAAAGAGGTTAAAGATGGGTAGACACTGTCACCTAGTGGACAGAACCTGGTTATGTAAAAAGAGGGACCACTAAAGCAGGTAGATAGTAGATGGAGGGGAGGTAGCTCTGAAAAAAGGAGCCTGGGATGAGGTAGGTTTAAAGGGAGTTCACAGTGAGAAGTATGTGGCTGCAGGCTATTCTGGCTGGGATCCCTTGCTAGCACCAGGCAAGTGATAACAATGTCACAAGCAAAATTTGCAGTAAGGATAGTAGCATGTTACATACTTTCTTGGATCCTTTAAATCTCTCTTCTGGGAGAAGGACACAGTCCCTGTAGGGAGTCAAGCTAACAGGGTAAGATTTGTATCCCGGTGTTGGCCTTGGATCTCCAGAAAGGCTGGGCCAGAAGGCAATGTGAGTTAGGAGAAGAGAGTTGGAAAGCTGGGGAAAAATAGAGAGGAAAGTGTTTGTAAAATTGTGAGGTTAAGGATAATGCATTACTTACAGAATATGAGAAGTGCAGATTGCCAGCAGTGAACATATATAAATAAGCATCAATACATCATGCTCAAGTTCTTTACTAAACAAATATATAGGTCCCTGCAAAACAGTTTAGAAGGAAAAAAAATCATCCAATTTATAGCAATTACTTAACTAAGGCACAGAACAGCTTAAACTAGATTCAGTATTAGGAAAAATAGAAACAGTGTAATTCCTGCAAAATATAAGCAGTTTCAAGAAGGTGCACTTAACCCACAGACAGTAGGGATTTACACTTTACACACTCACAGTATCGCTAATACTTGATTCAATAACATGATAAGTTAAAATCAATATGAACCCAGCATTACATAGGCATGGCCATCAAATCACACCTTGGCCAAAAGACATGTACTGAAGCAGACACCAATTTCAGTTCAGAAATGGGGATTTATAGGTGTTAGTAAGCGCATTTTATAAAGGTATCCATGGCAGAGAACTATTTATTGTTGTATGTTAGAAGGGGGGGAGGGGATACAAGTTAAAATATTATTGTTTCTCTATGAGTTGTTTTTCTCTTTTAAGTTGGGAGGGAAAAACAGCAAGCAACCAAGGCATGGAATATATTTCCTAGGATAAAATCAGTCAATTGTGACTAGGACTACTCATTCCTAGTTTAGTATGCTCTAGTGGAGCATACATACGCTTAGCACCTCGCTAAAGCAGTACAAAGCAAGTGAGGAAAAGTTAGGGTTAAAATGCGCATCTGGAAATATTTCTTAAGGGGAAGTATAAGTATGGATCGGCCGATAGGGACAGATGAAGCTAATGAACATAGGTTCAATGAAGGGCGCAAAGCCGCTCTGTAATAGTTCGGCTGGACCACGTGGAGGTGGTGGCGGTTAAGAGAGTAAGCCAAGAACGGGTTTACTCTTCTTTTATGGAAGAAAAACAGAGCTGGAATATGGCTGTGGACTATAGAGCTGTGTTGGCATGAGATCTGTGTGTGGGGATGAGGGGGATATAGGTGGAATGGCAACCAATGGCACATATTCAGCCCGTGACAACCCTGCCTGTGCCTCAAGCATATGTTCATCATCACTACTAGAGTCTGTGGGGACACTAACATCAGATGGACTGCAGGAGGGTAACACACCTATATCACCTGTGAGGGCAAACAAAGACTCTACATTACAATACAGATACACACACGCACACACACACACACACACACACACACACACACACACACACACACACACACACACACACACACACACACACACACACACACAGCACACACCATGCATGTGATTTGACAGAAGGCATGCAACATGCATGTGATACAGCAGATGCATGCAGCTCAGACAATAATAGTGGTCCCTGGGTTGCCCACAACAGCATGCATGTGTCATAGCAAAAGCCATGCATTTCACACAATCATAGTAGTAAGCATGCATCCCTGAATTACACCATGTGGACCAGCACAGGTTAACAGTACACATGGCTGATGTGTGGCATATGACCTTGACATTAACATGTAGTATGACACGTAATCTGCTGACGTGTGCATTGACATAAATACATGTTTAACACAATGGTATCCTGTCACATATACAGTGGGGTAATGGTGTCACATTGCAGTGTTTTCTGTCTGCCCTACAGATAAAATGCACGTTTAGCAGATGTGCATGACCATTGCAGGGTATTATGAGGCATTTATATTGCTATACAGTGTGAAGTATAGACAAAGTGCCTTTGCATGGAATCATGAGGTGTCTCTATTGCTATACAGTGTGAATTACAGACACAGTGCATAGCCATGACTGTGTGCATACACAATACATATATACTGTGGATTGTGACCCACTTCACTGAGGTGTATACACACTAAACCATGATGTGGAATGTGTGACACAGGTCACCAAAGGCCATATGGATGACACCCCTGCACATCTGAAAACATATTTTAGCTGCCTGGCAACCATGTCCACACATGGCAGACTTGTCAATACACCATGTCCCACATGACATTTGTGTACCACACACATGAGGTGCATGGCTGACGGTGATGTCCAACAGCAGCAAGGGAAATGTACTGTATCTGTAGCCTGATGTGGTTGTCTGTGTATGTATGTGGATGCTGTACAGGTGACTACTGTCATGCTGTGACACAGTCATGATGTTCAACACATCTTATGTGGTCAAACGATGTCAAACCTCCACAAGCTGTGTACAGGCCTGTAGGATGTCCAGTGTTCCACATCTGCAATATAACCATTCAACAAAGGCTATAGTTGGACCATGTGTAGCCTATGTACAGCAGGGTGTACACACAAACACATCACATCTACTGTGTGTTGCTACATGTCTCTGGCCATCCTCCATGGCCATGTGTGAACATATGTTGGCCAAACGGTTATTATGGCCATCTATCTCACATGTCTGTGTTGTCCCATATGACATACACCCATAGATGTCATATACTCCACTGTCCACAGGGTTATGCAGAAAAAGGGTTGTATGTTTGGTATGTGGGGTATGTTTTATGGGATAGTGAGACAATGTTGCAGCCAGCCCACTACATGTCATGGACATGTCAGATGGCACATCACAATGTGTGCACTCATAGCAGGGGCATAATCCACAATGGTGAATCCTGTGGGCTGCCCATACTCCGGTTCACTGTGTAGTACTGTTTGTGTACCCCACATGTGTAGTTCTCATGTGTAGTACATGATCCTACATTGAACAACACCTCCATCATTGTATGCACAACTGTCCACACATCTAGCAATGACAGTTTCTGAGGTTTCAAGTCAGTGTTTCACTTAGTTTGTAAGTATTGCACATGAGTAGCCATTGTGATGGATTGCAGATGCGACCTTTATATTGTGACCGGACCATACATTATGTGTACATGTGTTAACTGGCTACATGGCGAATAGATCTGTGCATTAACATGTCTGATACTTATAACTGTCTCACCTGCAATGGACTGCTGTCTTAGCGGAACGCCAGACATACCTATATAGTGGTGACAAGCAGTATGATCATTATACATGCCTGTATGACAGCTACAGGGTGCAATGTGCATGTTAACACATTCGCCAGTGCAATAGGATATACTATGGAGTATGCACATGTGTGCATACACAGAGAAGCATACTTTAGTACATGGCATGTGTGTATACATGCCTTGCATATGATGTTATATTACATATTGTACAGTGACACATGCAACTATATGGGATATAATAGTGATATGTGTAGCAGTGACTTACCAGGCAACTCCAGGCTCAGTGGTTGAGAGACACCCACCGCCACAATGTCAGCTAAGGCTTGTGGATGCTGTTCTGTCGGTGCCCGCAGGTTGGTCAGTAGCTCCTCGGTATGTGTGAGTGGGAGCTGGGTTGGTGGCCCACTACCTGTTGCACCTTCTTCCCTGGCGATTGCATTTGCACTCTGTTTCTCACATCTGATTAGGTCCGTGCAGTGTCTGCACACCTGCTGGTATGTGCAGTTATGGCCACCCACATCATTAACCCTCCTGCGAAGTTCCTGCCACAGGTTATCCCGCTGCTGTGCATCCTGTGGCACATGGCTAAACTGGACATCATTGTTGTCTTGGAGATAAGGTATAAGGGCCTCATCCTCCAAGCGTGTATAGGCTGGGAGCTTTGCTTGTGGCATACCTGGAAGACATAATGATGGAGACAGGTCACAGTATCTCAGAGATGCACAGAGATACAGCTGCACATACATGTGTATCACATTTATTACATATAAATAGTTGTCTTTGCAAATCTTCATGACACTGACACCACTGACATGTTTGTGTCACACACATGCGACACCCAATGGGGATTGGATATTTTCACCATATAGGTGTGTCACCTGATAACATTGTTCATACTCCATGTGGATGCTGTCTTGATGTGGGCATGTCTGTTTGCCTGTACTGGTGTTCTTGCCTATCAGCACATGCCTGGATGTGTCCACATTAATGCTGTCAACCTTGATGCTGTGTATATGTCACATATAAACACATACACTGCCTTAACGGACATGACCTGTGACACTACAGACATGCACACGGAAGCCTTTACATGCATGTGTTTTGCCATATATATCTACATGGCACTGTACAGCAGTTCAACATTCTGCCATGTATCACCTGTGTTGCACATGTGATACACATGAGACACTGGCTAGCTGATAGTATTTGCAGGCATGGTTATCAACTATAGCATGTATGGCCAAGGTCATCTAGTAGTCTGTATGCTCTGGGCCATGTATGAGCCTAGGATGTAAGGTTACCTAGCTGTAGCCAACAGCCCTGTTTCCGACGCCAGGTGACTAAGAATCCAAAATACGAAACCAAACGCAGAACCACAAAAACAAGCCGTGAATGACTCAAGGCAGTCAAAAAAGATTTATTTAAGCGCTTTTCGTCAGTTTAGTAAGCTGACTTCTTCAGAACACAAAACAAAGACCACTGGCAGCTTGATCCTTATAAAGGCAGAACACTCATTAAGGTCTTCAAGCAATAATTCAATTAATCTAATTAACATAAAATGAAATGAGTTTTAAAAATGAATGAATGAATTTAAAAAGGGACTATTTAAAAGGACAGTAGCCGATTAATGGTAGCAAACTAAACAACCTTGTAGGTATACCTACAACACAAGTACATAAAACAACCTGTTGGTATGAAAGTTAATCTTGTGAAGAGTGTTGCATATTGCAACCTTTAACTAAACAACAATACCACAATACTGATTACTTTTATACAGCTTTTGAACCCTAGTTTCGTTTTACTGTTAAATCAAGGTTCTAAACCTACCCATGTCGTTGTGTATAAGGTGAAAGCCTCAAATACCCCAAAAGTTGTTGTAAGTTTCAAAAAACATGTTAAAAAACATGGTAAAAATCAGTTTATAAACCAATTTAGGAAAAAGAGCAAATAATGTCTTATTGTTTTTATATATAATTATAGAACAATAAATAAGTATACTGCAATATTTGATGGTGCTGAAAACTGGTACTAAAAATTAATGTTAATATAAATTAATATTTTCACAGCAAATTTTAAAGACATAACAAACAGTTAAAAACACACGGTTGTGTGTATATGGTGGTACTACAATAAGCACTACAAACAGTGTGTAAAATACATGAAGATGTGTGTAAGTCGCACATAACACATATACTTGATAAAATTCGGATAATATTTTTTGAATAATATTTTTTAATAATTTTTTAATAATATTTTTTATTTTGTTTTAATGATTTAAGTTATTTATGATGCATATAGCTTCCCAGGACTGAATGAGACTTGTTCAATAGGAAGCCTATTAAAATTAATTAGTTTGAAAAGATGAAGGTATTGTTACTAGATACATCTCCTTTATGGCATCTATATATATACATATATATATTTTCTATGGCATTTACTTCCATGACATTTGGTGTTTTTCATGTCTTTCATGGTTTTTATGTCTGTTATGATTATTTTCGTGGACTAGCTAGTTTTAATAAACGTTACTATGAACTCATTAAAACTATTGACCACGATCTTTACGACATTAGGTACGCTTAACTCATCATAAATAACTTAAATCATTAAAACAAAATAAAAAATATTATAAAAAATTATTAAAAAATATTATTCAAAAAATATTATCCGAATTTTATCAAGTATATGTGTTATGTGCGACTTACACACATCTTCATGTATTTTACACACTGTTTGTAGTGCTTATTGTAGTACCACCATATACACACAACCGTGTGTTTTTAACTGTTTGTTATGTCTTTAAAATTTGCTGTGAAAATATTAATTTATATTAACATTAATTTTTAGTACCAGTTTTCAGCACCATCAAATATTGTAGTATACTTATTTATTGTTCTATAATTATATATAAAAACAATAAGACATTATTTGCTCTTTTTCCTAAATTGGTTTATAAACTGATTTTTACCATGTTTTTTAACATGTTTTTTGAAACTTACAACAACTTTTGGGGTATTTGAGGCTTTCACCTTATACACAATGGCATGGGTAGGTTTAGAACCTTGATTTAACAGTAAAACAAAACTAGGGTTCAAAAGCTGTATAAAAGTAATCAGTATTGTGGTATTGTTGTTTAGTTAAAGGTTGCAATATGCAACACTCTTCACAAGATTAACTTTCATACCAACAGGTTGTTTTATGTACTTGTGTTGTAGGTATACCTACAAGGTTGTTTAGTTTGCTACCATTAATCGGCTACTGTCCCTTTAAATAGTCCCTTTTTAAATTCATTCATTCATTTTTAAAACTCATTTCATTTTATGTTAATTAGATTAATTGAATTATTGCTTGAAGACCTTAATGAGTGTTCTGCCTTTATAAGGATCAAGCTGCCAGTGGTCTTTGTTTTGTGTTCTGAAGAAGTCAGCTTACTAAACTGACGAAAAGCGCTTAAATAAATCTTTTTTGACTGCCTTGAGTCGTTCATGGCTTGTTTTTGTGGTCCGACGCCAGGTGAAACAATGCCACATAACTGATCCACACGGTTAATGATACATCTACCATGCGGTCATCACACCATGTCTGACAGAGGTGAAATGTGCAGCTTTGCTGGACAGGGTTGCATAGTATGACAGGAGTATGTAATGTATATGGCACAAGGATCTGTCCAGCATGTGGCGATCATTGTACTAGGAAGGTGGATGTCCATGACGTATTTATTTGAGATCAGGATATATACATGTAGCATGTCCAACATCACAGTGTTGGACGTCTTTATGCAGGGTAGGCATCATGCTACACAGTGGAGATGAGGATTGTGAAGGCTGGTGTTGGCCATCCAAACATAGCCAATACCCCTTAAAGGTGATATGTGATCCGATATAGATCACTTGAGTGATGAGTATGGTTGTACAATGATCTCTATATTCATGGATGGCACCCTGTCATTACTAGGGTTGCCTCATGACAACCTAATAGACTTGGTGACGTCACTAGCTCAGGGAGGTAAACTGCACAGCAGCATCCCTTACACACAGTCCATTATGTTGACCACTGCCTAGGTGGTAGTTCATGGGTACAGGGTTATTAACCTAGTGGAGACAATGCAATATGCAGCTGTCAGATTGTGCACATATGTCACATACCTCACCCACAAAGCCCCTTCTGTATGTTGTCCACAACACTGAGTCAGCTATTACTCCTAGGTCATATCCATTCACATACTTACATAGGCAGATGCCTCCCATTTGTCTGTGTGGTATGGGCTACAATGAGGGGGAGTACAATGAATTAACCCTGTTTTACTGTAGCTAGCACTGGTGTGATATGCACATATTACTCAGACACCTTCTGTAGTGTTTGTTCTGTCAACAGTCCACTGGCAGAACACTCCTGTAACATACAAATTAACATCTAGTATAGTGAGTGTAGGTGGAACACAGTATGGGTGATGATGTCCTATGACCTGTCACAGGTATGATATGCAGTGTGAAATCATCTGTACTGTCATCTACATCTGTACTGCTAACAACATATACGTTGATTAAGGTTCATGGAGTTTCAGACCAGACTCAGCAGGGTAGTAGTGCAGTGCCTCCCATTATGAGTGGTGTCTCCACTTTGTGGGTTGTGATAACTGTTGGTGTGCACCATTCAGTGTTTTCACAGACTGACATGAAGCTATGTTTTACATGATGTGTATGTGTAGAGCAAACTGTTTTGCCATATGTGTATGATACAACCAGGGATGTGGACAGGTCCCATGCAGCCTGAGTGCACCTTGTACCATCATAGTTATGGTTACAGGGGCTCTGTAGTGTACATGGATATGTGATTGCGTACCTGTTGGGGGGCAGTGTGTTTATGTTATCCGACACCCTATCTGTATTGCTTATTCATGCTCAGCACTTGTTCAGAACATGTAAGTACTACATGAGCTACTAATTACTATAGCACTCAATCCTCCTCATTACCTACAGGTAAACACTGTTTGTACTTACATTTCCTGCTTGCTTAGAGTAAAACAGCCCTTGTACACACTTTCCTCACTTATCTAGTGGGAAATAGTTAAATATTCAGGCGTGTCCAAGTGTCAATTCCCAGTGTTCTTGCCTGTCTATATGATGAATATGGGCATCATGAGGCAATATATAAATTGTCTCATGTACACAGTCAATACTCCTCTCCTAACATCCAACACTACAACCTGTGGGAGATGCACATATCTAGCCATGCTGGAGATAAAGCTCTCTCCAACCCATACTGAACCTGACAATCATGTGGGGATGTTAAACGTTTGCACCACACCACACTCATCACATAGTCTCACTAGCTCTCCACCACCACATGCCACACATAGTAAGACTACAACATTTGTGGAGCCTCTCAATACTACTCTGTCTAGGCAACAGAGAACTCCAAAGCAGAAATGCCCCCATCCCTGAACACAACATCAATTACTTATAGCCCACACACTCAGTGTGCCCATCAACCACAGCCAATAGGGTGAAATAACATATCCATCACACTAGCCATAGGTGACTCTATAGGCAGTCACACTGACGTCCCACTCACCAGGCTACACAAGGAGATAGTTACTGCCAGCTGCCTGTCGGGTAACAGGATCCGCAACATAACCTATGCACTCGGGTCACTCCTCAACAGGTATAATATGACTGTGTCATTCTCCATGTTAGTGTAAATGCCCTGAGATGTACCTTCCTGGACTACATGTAAAGAGACATGGAATAGCTCTCTGATCTTGTAGCCCAGGCAGGTATCACCCTAGCCCTGAGTAGCATTCTGCCATCATCCAGACTGATAACGCAGTACAAGGACAAAATGATTTACTTCAACAATCGGCTATGCTTTTGGTGTCATTACAAGGTTATCCAGTATCTGTCTGCTTTGAATGATATGGTTGACAGAACACGATGCTTTGGCACAGATGGCCTGCACCTGTCGGCCCTGGGATTCCGGATAATGGCTAAGGCTCTTGCTGCTCTTATAGTGTCTGTTTTAGGCACAGTTCAAATAACATATTCACCACCATAACAGGAACATGCAAGCAAAACCTGAGGGCAATTCTACTCAATGCTTGACGTCTTCATCTCAAACACACTCACCCGAGACACTCCTTGTAATGGACCACTTCGATATCTGTGCAGTGACTGGCACCTACTTCTAGGCTCCTGAGAGCACCCCTACACTACCAGGCTATTACTCATACCACACCTTTCAGTTATGTAACCAGGACCGGAACACCCACGGCGGAGGTGTATCCATATTAACTAAGGATATCCACACCTCCAGGCTAGTTGCTTAGCTCAATGCATCAGAGGTTATCCAAGTGCAACTAACTCTGGCCATAACTGCTATACAAATTGTAGCTTGCTACAAATCCCCCACCATACCCCACGGATAACGGTCCTCACTTCTTGGTGTACTGGAAAGTAGGGTTCAGACACACTACTGATGTGCGACTGACACTACCCTACCATTAACTGGGATACCTACTCATGTACCGACACATTAGGCCAACGCTTTCTGGGATTCATAACCTCCAATCACCTGGATCAACCTATCCACACCACCACCAGGGCCAGCAATATCTTAGACCTGGTCATTACCAACATGTGTGACTGGTGTTCCACACCCGGAGTTATCTCCTCGTTGGTCAGATCCGAATGTATGCTAATCACCCTTGTTATCCACATCCTGGCACCACACCCTTTATGGAAAACAGAGTGCAATATTTCTAAAAAGCCAACTTCAGGCTTCTTATGACAGCAGTAGTGAACGTCATGACACCTATGCAGATGGACAATACAGTTACAACCACTTTATCATACAAAACTGCACTTAATTAGCACTTACACGACTGCATGGATCATGCTATCCTAAACAGAACCATGACAGTACCCACCAGAAAACAGAGGCCACTCTGGCGGTACACTGCCATGGACATGATGTACAACAGAAGGAGGAGACTTTTGCAAAGTAGAGTACAATCCCATGAGTGAAGGAGCTCCCTGGTCAGCTTCAGTAAGAATCTGAAATCCCTTATCACATCCTCTAAAGCTAGCTACATAAACATAACTGCAACTAATTCCAAGGACTATGACAAAGCATTCTAGAGGTATGTCACTACTCTCAATGGCGATACCCACATCTGCTCTGACATACAGCAGTAAGGCACGAACATTACAGAAACAACTGATATTGGCAATATCCTGCCAGATAGGTTCAGTGCTAACTTTACACACCTCTCACGCCCTAAAAGGCCCATATCTATACAGGAACGATGCAGATTCCCTGTGATCACAACTACACAGTTCAAAGCTGCACTCTCTAAAGCCAGGAACACAGCATCCATGTAACCGTACAACATCTCAGGCTGTGATTTCCATGAACTTCAGAACAAACTGGCTCCCCCCTTGGGCACCATATTCAATAATAGCCTTGCATCAGGCATTGTGGCCCCTGAATGGTGCTCAGCAACAGTTATCACACTCCACAAAGGTGGTGCCACAATGGACCAGGGGAACTATTGCCCTATACGCCTGACTAGACTGTTCTTCAAGGCTATGGAGCACATCATCATGGATCACATTCACAGAGACATTGGTGGCCTCCAAACCTTTGATCCCACCCAGTTTGGATTTGTTAGGGCCAGGCCATGCCTCCTAAACCTTGTGGAGTCCTTTGAGACATTTCCAAGACAATAGATGAGGGTAAGGAGGACAACACAACCTACCTTGACCTCTTAAAGGCTTTCAACACCGCTCTCCATTCTGGTATTGTCAACATACACATCCACCTGCACATTAACCCCTACGTCACGAGATGTTATGTAAAGTGGCTCATGGACAGAACCCACACAGTGAGGGTAGCATACCCCAGGTCCTACTGTAAATCAGTTACAATTAGCTTCCCCCAGGGCTTGGTCACAGGGCCCTTCATGTTCGGTATATGCTTCTCTGAGGTACAGGTTAACACAGGAGGACTTACCTGGAATAGGTTTGTAGACGACTGCAAACTAGGGGCCATGATTGACTCCTCAACTGATACAGACACCCTCCATAAGGGTGTCACTGGGACGGATACCTGGTGTCAATAACATGGCCTCAAGCTGCATGCCACAAGGTGCATAGACATCCCCTTTGGATTGCACCAATCACCCACAGACTATCACATAGGTGGTAGTCTCCTACATACATAAGATGTAATAAAGGATCTTAGAACCCAAGTAGATAGCATTCACTCCTATGATAACCATATTGCCAAGGTGGTGTGGATATCCTTCTATGTGGCCCCCCCTAATCTCTAATGAGTTTGTAGCCAGAACAAAGGCAGCCATTGTGCCTCTCTACTCATGACTTATGAAACACATTAAAGGGTACAACACCCCATTCGGGATGTACCTTTACGAGACAGCAGCAACGTCTTGAAATGCCACAACATTACCACACCAAGAGTAATACTGACCTCTGAAGGATAACGTATGCAGCCCAACTACAGAAACCCCAACTGTACTTGTTTGCATACCGCATACTCAGAGGTGATCTCTGCTGAACATACAAGGCCCATTTCCAAAACAGTATTGATGGATATGCTCCACATAAGCAAAAGCCCCTGAGAGCCACATGCTCTGGGATTTGTACCTAAATGCAACAATGACTAGGACCTGCTGGAGGGATACATTCCTGACCCGGACACTCACCATGCTTTGGAACATGATTCCTATGTACATCAGGCAGGGACCTTCACTAGCACTCTTCAAGAGATACCTTGATGGGTGGATGGGAGACAAACATGTACACCAGGGATCACTGTAGTGGCTCTGCTGTACAGAGGCGCAGGAAACTAATGGCTCTGCTTTTCACAGGCACAGGACACTAACCTAGGGAGGTGCTGCAAGCCAAAGCACTGTAGCTAGGCTTACGAATGGCCTTGGCCAGACAGCATAGTACCTAACTATGAACCAATGAAGCTATTACATGTCCTTTGTGCATGGATAATTGACTAGCTCTTCCATTTCAATTAACTATCATGCTGATACACTGTCTGGTGACTACAAGTAATATGTATCCTGTTACTGTGTATTGTACATGCCAATAGACATACCTGATGTTTGCATAATATAACAGTAATGCTATGTAAAATGTTAGACATATCTGCCTACAATACTGTACATTTCACATTTTTGCCACAATATCCCACAATGCAAATCATAATTGCACAGCAGGACCACCTTAGACATGTTATTCACAGTTATATGCCCATACATATGCCTACTGTTACAGTATATCAGCATATACTATCCCTTGTTATGGCATGTACTTGTTGGACCAACCCTGCCACTGACAGCAGCTGGAGTGGAATTGTTGTGTTCAAAGTCCTTATATAGCATCACTTGTGGTGTATGAGGTGTTTACCTTGTGGCCTACAGCAGTACACACAATTTCTACGAGTGTTACTATGCTCAACAATACATCACTACATAATACCTTTTCCCACTATATGCATTGCGTACACTTTAATTATTACAGAACAGATACTACATACACTGACATTCTGAGTGTTCTACATACCTTATTAGTAACCCGAGTTGATGGTAATATAAATCATATTCGTTTTGTGTTGCAATCCTCGTTGTAATGTTTTTCTAGTATGTACATACGGTTTGAATGTATGACAAGTGTTAGAAAAATATGTATTAACATATGTGTGCAATGCTTATTTTAATAAGGGAAGATTTAACACATTTTTATTCTATATGCAGCATTAGTTTTATTTGAGACTGCAAATGTGCTTTTCTGAAATTATGCTTTCTGACACTGCAAGATGCACTCTGACCTAGTTTGCTAGCACAGCAAAATACATGTTTATGCCTTTGAAATGTACTGGAAAGCTGGTGATTTTCTGCTAGGTCAGGAAATTAAAAGGAGAATAATAATAATGTCTGTAGATCCATTCATTATAGACAATAAGCTCTGTTCGAGTTGATGAAAAAGTGCACAAGCTACAAGATAGTTATATATAAAGAACAATAAACTGCTTCAGAAATCTGTACTTGCATTGTGCTTATATTAGCCATAGTACCTAGACTTGTAACATCACATAGTAAGAAAGTTATAATTGACCAGTGGTCATCAGGGCCATCCTGTTTACTGAAAAATCTTTTTTAAAACTTTGAAGAGTCAGCTAGAAGTATGGGAAATATCTATAAAATAACAGAATTGTGAACTGGTGATCTGCTACGTCAGTCGTAGTGGGCAATGTCTTGAAAGAAAGATATAATAACTGTGACACTTCCTGATTTAGCCAGACAAACTCTGTAGCTGCATTTTTTGTCTCCTTGCGCAATAATAAAGTTACCTGAACTGAACCTTATGCTTTTGGCCTTTTTCAAGTATTTTTCTCTAACATTTTTTGGTCCTTCGGGAGCTGGAAACCCTCGTTTAGCCTGGGATCAGATGGGCCAGGTGGCATGAAACTGTGCAGGGAAGATAACACACCGGATCTTCTTCATTGAAAGACCTCTGACTGAATTGTCGTGCAAAAGAGGCCAGCCACTTTTCTGATCTACGACTGAAGGCGGGTTCCATTTGAACAGTGAGTGACCAATCGCTGAGGCTCAGGTAAGGTGAAGCTACTTTTTTCTGTTTTAGATCAGGGACTTGATTGTATTTGTTCTGTAATAATTTTTAAAATTCAGGAACAGAAATATTGCTATCTTGTCATAGATCAGGGAAACAGAATAAGCAGGCAGGTAGTCTGAAGAAACTGTAAACACTTGGTGGTACCACATTAAAAACAAAAGGGTTACATAACATTTAAAAAAGGTTAGAACAAAATGGGTAATACGTGCACAAAAACAATAAGACCCCAAAGCCCACCATTAACCGAAGACAGAAAATATATGCAATCACAGTGCGCTGACAACATTAAATATTATACCAAATGGGTTAATAAATATGAATTTGATGGGAAACTAGAAATATCCTCGCTTATCAAACTTATTAGACAGTTAAAAACCGATTCTAAAGGTCGGGTTAAAAAACAGCGTAAACTAGGAGTTCCTCAGGCACACAGGTGGATTGAGGAAGCAAACCAAAGAGAACAAAAGAATAAAAATTCAAAAGCAATGTTTCTAGACAAAGAGGATAATAACTTGGTTATAGCATCAGCCCCTCCGCCCACTCCGGTTTTGGTTCCCTTACCAGTTCCCTTACCGGAATATGAAGCAAAAGAACAAACCGACCCACCTCTGCGATATCCAGTTGTTCCTATAAAACCACTACCATTTGTTAGAGATCCTATCGAGACTAGGTCTTGAACACATAATTTAAAAGGGAATATTGAATTATATCAAATGAATGGAAATTCACGGGCTATGAGTGAAGAAGAAATATGCCCACTCATAGAAGTACCAAATCCTCAGACAGGACAAGAAGGGCAGAACCCAACTCTCTTAGTATACAGACCATGGACACCAGAAGACATCCAGAAAGCCACAGAGGGAATCCCCCATCCAAAAGTTAATTTTAGAAAGTTCTTAGAAGACTTACAGGGCATGACGTTAAGTTATCACTTAAATGAAGAAGAAGTAGAAAAAGTAGTCAAATAATAAGTCCAGATTGACACATGATCAGTGGCAACTGGAATCCCTGTGATGCTGCACTTAGACCCCTCCCACATAGCAGCGCAGAACTAGACAACAGAGTGAAAGGTCTGACAGACCAAATTTCTGAGAAATGGAAGCCTAGGGCAGACTGGACTTGCATTAATCAATGCATCCAACAAGAAAGTGAAACTGTTGATAGATATTTTTCCAGGTTATTGGAATGCTTTAACAATCATTGTGGAATGCAAGTGCCTGAAGATCAGACACAAGATTCCCCATATGAGCAGCCATTAAAGAATGCATTTTTGAAAGGCAGTATTGCACCCATAAGTAGTTTTATTACTAAACATATGGTAGACCATCGTACAAGCAGATTACAATCACTGCTTGAATATGCTAGACATACCGAGAGGCATTTTAACAACAAAAAGAAAAAGAAATCCCAAGTATTTGCTGTAGAAGATGGAGAAGTTTATTTAGTACAGTCCAGACAAAAGGGCAAAAGGAATGCCCAGGGAAATAAACAATCTGATCAGCGATCAGAGGACTTTGAAGGGAGAAAGAAAAGAGGTGAGTGCTTCAAATGCAGGGAAAAAAGGACACATGGCAAGGGATTGCAAGAAAAATAAGAAGTCAGCAGTGGAAGACAAAAATGATGAGGGTGAGGACTGACTATATGAAAGTCAGGAATCACTAGATAGGAATAATAGAGAAAAGACAAATGACAATGTGATAGAAGGAACAGAGAATGTGATAGTAGAGGAAGTGCAGGAAGCTACCGATAGTGAAGAAAACAAAATATTAGACCTGGCCTTATTGAGTTTAGAACTCTATTTGGCTGACACAAAACCAGAAGTGACAGTCCTGGTAGAAAGGAGGGAAGTCAAATTCTTGTGTGATTCAGGGGCATCATGGACCCTGGTACACCCCTCCAAACTACCAGAAAATTCAGAATCACATGACTTTATACTTGTAAAAGCAGCTAATGGACAGCTGTATCGGAAGCTTCTCTCCCATAACATTACAATAACAGATCCTATTTCAGGATTAACCCAGAAAAGCAAAATTGTTGTTTCTGCAAAATGCCCAGTGAACATTTTGGGCAGAGATCTTATGCAACTATTAGGCATAGCAGTAGTTCCAACCATGCAGGGTATGGAAGCACAGCGACAGACCAATATTTTTGCAGTGCAAACGGAAGGTGAGACATTTTACTGGTACAGCCAGGACTTAGTTACAACTGGCCCTGGAGCAGTAACTGAAGAGTTAATGAATGTAGCTATCAGTAAGTTCCCCTCCCTTTGCATTGACATACAACACCTGTTGCACTGCACTCTGTATTATTGTAATACACCAGGACCTGACAAAGAATACGAACAAGAACTGTTTAAAAATCATGCAAACAGATTAGTACTGTGTAATTTGTACTGGGACACGAAAGGGAACAGTGTAGTTAGCTGTTCATTACCCCAGGAGTTCTTTTCACTTTACAAATCAAATCTAATACGGCATGTTAGTTTAACTAAAGAAGAAGATTTAAAATGGATAGACCTAGGAGAAAAAGTCACAAAATGGGAAAAACAGACAGAATCAGAACTGTCAGAACAGGGAATACAAAGACAGAAACTGAACTGGATAACACAAACACATCCAGCTGTACACTTGCAGTCCAGCAAAGACAGCTGAGAAACCCTCTTATTAGAAGAGGAAGAAAAAGCTTTGTTAGACATACCAGAAACTCTCTGGTCAACAGGAAAATCAGATGTAGGACTTATTCGCACAGCAGGACCAGTTACTATCACGCCAAAGTCAGCATTTAGACGACAAAAGAGACAGTACCCCTTGAGAAAAGATGCAGAGGCAGGTATTAAACCTATCATAGCAGTTTTGCTTAAGAGGGGAATACTGGTGGAATCCCCCGATTCACCATGTAACACACCCTTATTCCCAGTTGGAAAAGCAAATGGAGAATGGCGTATGGTCCAAGATTTACAAGCTGTAAATGATGCAGTAATACCAAGAGCACCTACGGTGCCAGATCCACATACCTTGTTGAATGATTTAAAACCTCAACAGAAGTATTTTTCTGTGGTAGATATCAGCAATGCGTTCTTTTCAATACCGATACACCCTGACAGCCAGTATTGGTTTGCATTTACATTTCAGGGGAAACGGTATACATATACGCGACTACCACAGGGTTATAGTGAAAGTCCAACAATATTCTCACAAGAAATGGCAAGTAATCTAGCGGGATTTATCCCACCGAATGGTAGTCAAATTTTACTTTATGTTGATGGCATCCTGCTGGCTGCACCTACCCAGCAAGATTGTAAGGAAGATACTATAGCATTATTAAAATTCTTAGCAGAAGAAGGACACAAAGTAAGCAAAAATAAATTGCAGCTTTGGAGAAAACAAGTGAAATACCTTGGATATGTAATATCCAAAGATGGCAGACCACTAGATGAGGACAGAAAAGTAGCGATTTTACAAGCACCAAAACCCACAACCAAGAAGGAAATGATGTCCTTCCTGGGTACGACTAATTTCTGTCGGAGCTGGATCCCAAACTATGCTTTGGCATCTGCACCTTTAACCGACCTGATTTTTAAGAAGCCTATGGCAGCACAAGTTTTAATACAATGGACACCAGAAGCAGAATTAACTTTCTGCAAGCTAAAACAATTAATAGCATCATCATTAGTTTTAGGATTACCAAATTATCACAAACGTTTTTTCCAAACTGTAGATTGCAAGCAAGGTTATATGACATCAGTATTGACTCAACGGCATGGGGACAAGCAATGCCCCATTGCTTATTATTCATCACAACTGGGCCCAGTGGCGAGGTCTCTACCCCACTGTGTACAAGCAGTAGTTGCAGCTGCAATGGCAGTGCAGGCTTCGGCCTCAGTAGTGTTATTCCATCCTCTCACATTGAGAGTGTCTCATGCAGTCACAATCATTTTACTGCAAGAAAAAATAGCATATCTTTCCCCTGCTAGGCATCTTTCTTGTATGACTATATTGCTGAGCCAACCCCACATGACAATTGAACGATGTACTACTTTAAATCCATCTACCTTGCTCCCTACTCCTGTGGATGGCACACCCCATAACTGCCTGCAGGTAATTGAGCAAAAGTCACTGCTTAGAAAAGACCTCACGGATGTTCCCTTGGATAATGCTGAGGTGACATATTACGTGGATGGCTCATGCAAAAGGAGTCCTACAGGACAGAACCTAACAGGTTATGCAGTAGTTTCTGACACGGAGATTGTAGAAGCAAAATCTCTACCACATAACTTATCTGCACAAGCAGCAGAGTTGATTGCCTTGACACGGGCATGTACCTTAGCAAAGGGTAAAAGTGTAAACATTTTTACAGACAGCCAGTATGCTTTCTCTACTGTACATGTCTTTGCACAACAGTGGAAGAATCGAGGAATGGTGACATCTACTGGCAAACCGATTAACCATGCACAGTTTATTTTAGATTTGTTAGATTCTATCCAGTTGCTTAAGAAAGTAGCTATTTGTAAATACATAGCTCATACAAAACAACAAGATAGGATTTCAAAAGGCAATGCAAGAGCTGACACAGCTGCAAAGCAAGCAGCCTCAGAAGCATTTCTTTTGAACGAGGAATTACAACCTTCTGAGATTTTAGACTTAGAAATGTTGAAAACAATGCAGACACTTACTACACAGGCTGAAAAACAAAAATGGAAAAGACGAGGAGCAATTCTCAGGGAAGGGCTGTACATCTCCAAAGAAGGAAAACCAATATTACCATCTAATTTATTTAGATATGCAGCTTTGTTGAGCCATGGGCAGAGCCATGTCTCAACAGGGGGGATGGTACAGTTAGTGAATCGGGTGTTCGCTACGTATGGGTTTTCAAACTACACTAAAAATTTTTGCCTGTTATGTCACACTTGTAATAAAAATCATGCACAAGGGGCATTAAAGCCCAAGCAAGGGAGTTTCCCTACACCACCATATCTGTTTCATACCATCTGTATGGATTTCATAGAATTGAACAAATGTGAAAACAAAAAGTACTGCCTTGTCATTGTGGATATGTTCTCCAAATGGGTGGAGGCCTTTCCGACTAGTAAACCAGATGCAGCCACTGTTGCAAAGACCCTAGTTAAAGAGATTATTCCTAGATTTGGCATACCGGAAAGGATCTACAGTGACAATGGTACACATTTCGTTAACCAAACTATACAACAGCTAAGTCAGTATTTTGGGATTTCTTTGAAACATCACTGTGCATATCACCCTCAATCTGCAGGGTTGGTAGAAAGGCACAATGGAGTTTTAAAGAATAAACTTAGGAAACTTATAACAGAAACACAAAAGAATTGGGTGTACTGTTTGCCCCTGGCACTGTTGAGCATGAGAACTGTTCCGAATGCAAAAGGACTGACACCTTTATTATATACCTCAGTGGAAACCTCTCATGCCTGCAGACCAGGAAGCAGATTGGACACTTGCAGACTACATGAGGAATATGCTAAATAACAAACATCTTTTACAGTTTAATTTTGTTTCAGATAAAGACCAAACTAACACCTCCGAAGTAGCAGTAGCCCCAGGCACTTGGGTCTGGGTGAAGACAATCAAAAAGAAGAATTGGACGACTTCAAAGTGGGAAGGTCCGTATCAAGTACTGCTGAACACGCCCACAGCAGTCAAGATTGCAGAACGATCATCTTGGATTCATTTGACACACTGTAAACTAGTCAAAAACTTTGAACTTGATAAAACTCTTGTTAACACACAGCAGCAATAAAAATGATGACAAGACCTAGAGACAATAGGAATACTGAACGATTTCAGCAGTATATTCAACAATGTTGCATAATCATCTTAATAACTGCATTAGTCACAATGTTCTTTTTGCTGTGGCTTTTGCTGTGGCCTTTCTTTTCTTCAGCCAAACCAGCTAGACTGAATAAACGTGATTCAACATTCATAGACTGGCATCTGAACTTTAACACTTACCAAGCAATTAAATATGTGTATGCTGAGACTTTTAATATTTCAAATTGTTGGACCCCCTAGGGGTCAATGAGACCTGGGAAACTTGATTTTTGAGACTACACCTGTGAAATCTAGAGACAAAATTGCATTATTTCTGCCTGTTACACAAACAGGAATCATATGCTTTTTTAAGAACGATACCATTCAAGTAGGTTGGAGTAGATGTAATGTTACTATGTCTTATAAATATTATATTAAACCTAAAAATGCTAAAAATACATAAACAATTTGTGATGCAGATTATGACTCATACTTTGAGTCCTTACATAAAACTGTCAGTGATATACAACATAATCCTATTCTTTTAAAGCAACTGACTATTATAGATAAGAAAATGTTTCATGCAGGGAAGGTGTATATCAATACTAAGGTAGAAAACTGTTATTTCATATGTGGGGAAAAAGGCATACAAATGGTTACCTGAGAATTGGTCCAGCAGTTGTTTTTTGGGTTACCTGGTCCCGGCCATACGACACACTACAGCTTTGCCTCATGGGAGAATTCAAAACGTCAGAGATGTCACGAAGAAACCTGAAAATCCAATCAAGAAACCTGAGAATCCACTGGGACAGATCGTAGTAGGCTGGAGGAACCATAACTCCGTGAAAGACAAAAGTAAACTAGCACAAATGGACTTGAGTGACACTACCATATCCTGGGCTGGCATAGCCCCTGCATATGGTGCAGTTAAATCAATTTGGGAACTGAGAAAGCTATCCAAACTCCTCGAGGTCATGAGCAATGCAACTTTTTCTGCTCTTGAATTAATATTAGACTGATGAACTGAATGCAATGAGAACTGTGGTGCTTCAAAACCGCGTGGCTCTTGACTTCACCCTAGCGGTGAGAGGTGGTACGTGCGCTTTAATCAAAGATGAGTGCTGTTCATTCATTCCCAACAATAAGCACGAAATTAATGACCATTTGGAAGTGATCCAACAATTGTCAGACATGACCAGGCCAGGCCCAAACCCATTGACGGACTTTTTCCAGAATTTGTTTGGGGGGTGGGGTTCCATCCTAATGAACATCCTAATTGCCATTTGTGTGGGATTACTATTGTTAGGAGCATGCATTTGCTGTGGAATTCCCTGCATGAAAAAATTAATCAAAGATTTTATAGACATGTCAGTTTCTTAGACTTTGTATCAAAGAACTGAAATTGAAGAACTGTTGAAAAAAGAAACACTTTCATAAGTTTAAACTGAATGACTCTCTTAGCTGCAAATCCTCAAAGGAAGAGGTTAGGAGAAGAAAATAAACTGTTTATGCTTCTGAAATAGAATAAAAAGTATTAACAGGGGGAAATGTTAGAAAAATATGTATTAACATATGTGTGCAATGCTTATTTTAATAAGGGAAGATTTAACACATTTTTATTCTATATGCAGTATTAGTTTTATTTGAGACTGCAAATGTGCTTTTCTGAAATTATGCTTTCTGACACTGCAAGATGCACTCTGACCTAGTTTGCTAGCACAGCAAAATACATGTTTATGCCTTGGAAATGTACTGGAAAGCAGGTGATTTTCTGCTAGGTCAGGAAATTAAAAGGAGAATAATAATAATTTCTGTAGATCCATTCATTATAGACAATAAGCTCTGTTCGAGTTGATGAAAAAGTGCACAAGCTGCAAGATAGTTATATATAAAGAACAATAAACTGCTTCAGAAATCTGTACTTGCATTGTGCTTAAATTAGCCATAGTACCTAGACTTGTAACATCACATAGTAAGAAAGTTATAATTGACCAGTGGTCATCAGGGCCATCCTGTTTACTGAAAAATCTTTTTTAAAACTTTGAAGAGTCAGCTAGAAGTATGGGAAATATCTATAAAATAACAGAATTGTGAACTGGTGATCTGCTACGTCAGTCGTAGTGGGCAATGTCTTGAAAGAAAGGTATAATAACTGTGACACTTCCTGATTTAGCCAGACAAACACTGTAACTGCATTTTTTGTCTCCTTGCACAAGAACCTTATGCTTTTGGTCTTTTTAAAGTATTTCTCTCTTACAACAAGCCATCCTTTTATACTTAGATATCAGTAACATGTGGTGTCCTGCCACCAATTGGTGTTCTGGAGTAGCTGATTACATGCACATCAGCTGTGCAGCTGCTTCATTAGCCAATGACATGGCAACAGTGGGGTATAATCGAATACTCCACTTGGGCATTGTCCCTTTGCCCTACCTTCGAGGAAGAATATCTTTTTACTATGAGTATAACATTCTGTTTTAAATGCATATACACAAACTCTCTTGTGCATTAAGTTATACTTTAACACTACCTGAATTCACTTTTCATATCTGTGCCTTCATTCCTAACATACAGTATGTTGAATATCATACCCTTTACCATGTAAATAGTACTATATTGCTGTATTAAACTCTGTACTCACTAATGTCATACCCTTTACTATGTAAATAGGACTGTATTTCTGTGTTAGACTTTGTATCGATAGTACTGTACTGCTGTGCTAAACTCTGTACTCTCTTTCTCTATAGTACTGTACTCCTGTCATAAACTCTGCACTCACTACTCTCAATATTAAGTTCTTATTTGAAAATTCTTCTTTTTTTCTTTTATGCTGATCTGTATTATTTACTTAATGTGGATCTTATCTCCTCGGGCCTCTACTGAAAATGGACATGTATCCAGTCGGACTAGCCCAGTTAACAAATGTAAAATAAAATAAATAAAAAAATAAAAAGATGGCCTGGATGTGTTGTTTGTGATGAATTGCAACAGCTATATGGAGACACACAGAGATATATTAACTTCATGGCCCCCGTGGATTGTATGTAACGGCTAGAGGATGTAGTTCTACATGTGAGTCTAGCTGTTATATTTCTGAACATTGCTACTTCTGCAGGGTTTGTACCTGATACATCTGCAAACGTTTAGGTGTGGCAAGGATGTTTGGGCAGCTCAAGGCTGTGTGGCTATGCATAGGACGTTAGGTGTTTTGAACTGTGCTCACCTGACATCTTTGGTATACTGTACATGTGTATTATTCTGTGCTGTTAATCAGTAATTGATCACACTTCCTGGTGTACACACAGCCATCTGATATGGGATTATTGCAACCAATCCCTGTAACATCGGTGTCTGTTCCATCGTACAACAGCAACAATTTCACATAGGGCCATTATAGTGTGTCTCTGACAAGGTATGTTAAGGCTTCTGCAGATGTCATAGAGTGAGTGGATGTTTGTGATGTTATTACAGTCTGTATTGCAATTGTTTTGGGTGTGGGGGAGATGTAGGTGGGTGTACATAGCAGATGCAGGTGTGTAGGAACTACATTTATACATATTCGATATGTGTGTGAGGGCTCCTTCCCTATTTGAAGACCTATCCTTTAGTGGACTAAGACTATGGTAATTGTAGGCTGATTCATTAAGCCATTGATAATTGGTTTCTGTATAACATGCAGATGATGTTGGTCCTTCAATCCCTTCGGAAATACATCGGTATGTAATGAAATGTTGCTACATGAAAGCTGTCTCGTGTATTTCTATCACAGATATTTGCACTCATTGGAGTTGTGTTGGTGACTGAACTTCTTTGGCTTGGGTTGCCACCTTTTCAAATGGCCATAGTGGGACATTTGCAGGACAAACATCAGATTTTAGAGGCCGTTAATATACAGTATTCCACACAAGAAGATACGTTCAAGCTCGACTAAATAGCAAAATAAATCCACCGGATATAATAAAACCAACAAATGTTGTTTATTGCACGAAACCAAATTCAACTGTTAAGCGCTTTCACTAGGCTCAGCTAGCTTCATCAGAACAGTTGGAATAATTAATTACACAGCTTTTAAATATAAAAAGGCGCCAAAATATAAAGCCTTACTTAAAGTGATATACCATAAGATCAACTTATACATATAAATAATAAACTTTCCATAAAATACACTTTAGTAATATCTTTGTGTAACAGTTAAATAAGTTAAAATGTAGCAAGAAATTTTTGACTGCAAATGACAAGTGTAAATAATTAATATTCCAATAAAACTATTTTATATATATTCTAAGATGTTATAAGTTTATACTGTGGGAATGATGTACTTCCCTACCTTAACATCAACAAGGGTTTGATGGTAAAATAGTCATTTATACCTGGCAATCTTGTTGCATCAGTTAAAACTTGCCAAAAAAGCTCTCTATAGGCCAATACATTTTTAATATTGCCACCTCTAGGATCACACTTAACAGCCTCTATTATGGCAAATTGAAATTTATGATCTTCTCCTTTTTCCTTAATGTGTCTCGCTAATGCATTTTTTGAATCCTTGTTTTTTATGCAATATAAGTGTGAGTATATCCGCTGTCTCAATAATCTTTCTGTCTTACCCACATAATATGCGGGACAGACCGTACAAATAGCGATATACACAACCATTCTAGTTTTACAGTTACCTTTAACAGGGTATATCCTAGATCTATTTTCATTTTCTAAAGTAATTGAACTTTTCATACATATACTGAAACATTGTTTACAAGTGCCACATCTCGAAGTATGTGCACTATCAGTATGTTTAGTCTTATAGTCTAATTCAAGAATTCTCTTAATATTCAAACCCATTTTGTTCACAAATTTGGGTTCAGTTCCCAATATGTCAGCCATTTCTTTGTCTTTAGTTATTAAGTACCAGTTTTTTGCAATGATGTCCTTAATATAATTACTGTAAGGACCAAATTCTACTATACATGCTCTAGCGTATGTAACATTTACCGTTGTTTTACAGATGCTTCTATGACTTGATGCTCTGAAATTTCCAAATTAACTGATACATTTGGTATGTTATTAGAACCAAGTAAAGGTTTGTATTTGATTCCCCATTGGCTAATAACATATGCTGAAATATCCACCATCATGTCATTGTCATATCCTCTATCAAAAAATAGGGATGTGATATAATCTATTTCCTTGACCATGTCAATGTACTTTGAACACATTCTAACAGCCCTCACACATTGTCCTTTGTATATATTTCTCTTTACTTTCCTGGGGTGAAAACTGTTGAAGTCCACGTAGGAATTGGTGAAAGTATCTTTCCTGTATATCGTGGACTTCAGAATTCAAGCAATATACCAGGAAATTGAACCTAGCCCTTATGTTTGATAATAATAATCATCACAAAAATAATCAAACTAATGTTTTTGAGTCATTAGGGTTGAAAAAGAAGAGTAATTTTATTCCAATGAGCAACCCTAATGTACAGATCTACGACCAAGTGGTCACGAATGAAATTTATAAATTGTATAAAAATAGAAAGAAATTTCCAACCAGACACAATTTGTCCATAGAAGAAAGACAAGTACTTCAGGATTTACGGACAGACACAAAAATACGTATTATGAAACCTGACAAGGGAGGGGGTATAGTTTTGTTTGATACCCTCACATATAACGCTAACATCTTAGATATATTATATCATTCAGGAAACTATACGGTGTCATCCATTAATGAAGTTAACATAGCTTACAGCAGGATTGATATGTACCTTGAAGAATATCTGTTGGAAAACCGAATAACGGAAGAAATGTATAATTATATGACAGTTGAACACCCAGTCTTAGCAACTATCATAGGGATACCCAAGGTACATAAAAATCCAGACAATCCACCCCACGTCCTATAATATCTGGAAGTAGATCCAAAACATTCCCAATAGGAGAGGTATTAGACACGCTTTTAAAACCTATATACAAGGAAGTGAAGCATCTTGTAAAAGACTCATGGGAATTTTTAAAGAATTATCCCTTACACAAATACCATCAGGGTATATTGTTTAGTACAATTGATGTGGTAGATCTATTCAGTTCAATCCCCATGGAAGAAGGTATTGAGGCATTCACCTACAGCCTTAGAAAACATACCAATATGACATGGGACAGAATACAGCTATTGGCAGAACTTATGAGCATTGTGTTAGAGAACAACTTTATTTTCTATGAGGGAGAAATATTCAGGCAGACCAGGGGGGTGGCAATGGGAGCAGCTTGTGCTCCCATATTCGCCAACCTGGTCATGCTAGAATGGGAAGAACAGAATGTATTGGATGGTACACATGATGAACACATTGTATATTATTCAAGATTCCTTGATGATATATACATTCTTTGGAATGGAGACACGGACACCTATTCTACATTTATTAACTACATTAACAACAGTAGTAATTATTTGAAATTTACCTCAGTGGTAAATGAATATGGTGTTCCGTATCTTGACACATTGATCTCAAGAGACATTGTTGGTTTGAAGTCCACGATATACAGGAAAGATACTTTCACCAATTCCTACGTGGACTTCAACAGTTTTCACCCCAGGAAAGTAAAGAGAAATATATACAAAGGACAATGTGTGAGGGCTGTTAGAATGTGTTCAAAGTACATTGACATGGTCAAGGAAATAGATTATATCACATCCCTATTTTTTGATAGAGGATATGACAATGACATGATGGTGGATATTTCAGCATATGTTATTAGCCAATGGGGAATCAAATACAAACCTTTACTTGGTTCTAATAACATACCAAATGTATCAGTTAATTTGGAAATTTCAGAGCATCAAGTCATAGAAGCATCTGTAAAACAAACGGTAAATGTTACATACGCTAGAGCATGTATAGTAGAATTTGGTCCTTACAGTAATTATATTAAGGACATCATTGCAAAAACTGGTACTTAATAACTAAAGACAAAGAAATGGCTGACATATTGGGAACTGAACCCAAATTTGTGAACAAAATGGGTTTGAATATTAAGAGAATTCTTGAATTAGACTATAAGACTAAACATACTGATAGTGCACATACTTCGAGATGTGGCACTTGTAAACAATGTTTCAGTATATGTATGAAAAGTTCAATTACTTTAGAAAATGAAAATAGATCTAGGATATACCCTGTTAAAGGTAACTGTAAAACTAGAATGGTTGTGTATATCGCTATTTGTACGGTCTGTCCCGCATATTATGTGGGTAAGACAGAAAGATTATTGAGACAGCGGATATACTCACACTTATATTGCATAAAAAACAAGGATTCAAAAAATGCATTAGCGAGACACATTATGGAAAAAGGAGAAGATCATAAATTTCAATTTGCCATAATAGAGGCTGTTAAGTGTGATCCTAGAGGTGGCAATATTAAAAATGTATTGGCCTATAGAGAGCTTTTTTGGCAAGTTTTAACTGATGCAACAAGATTGCCAGGTATAAATGACTATTTTACCATCAAACCCTTGTTGATGTTAAGGTAGGGAAGTACATCATTCCCACAGTATAAACTTATAACATCTTAGAATATATATAAAATAGTTTTATTGGAATATTAATTATTTACACTTGTCATTTGCAGTCAAAAATTTCTTGCTACATTTTAACTTATTTAACTGTTACACAAAGATATTACTAAAGTGTATTTTATGGAAAGTTTATTATTTATATGTATAAGTTGATCTTATGGTATATCACTTTAAGTAAGGCTTTATATTTTGGCGCCTTTTTATATTTAAAAGCTGTGTAATTAATTATTCCAACTGTTCTGATGAAGCTAGCTGAGCCTAGTGAAAGCGCTTAACAGTTGAATTTGGTTTCGTGCAATAAACAACATTTGTTGGTTTTATTATATCCGGTGGATTTATTTTGCTATTTAGTCGAGCTTGAACGTATCTTCTTGTGTGGAATACTGTATATTAACAGCGTGTGGTTCCATACGAGAGCTTTTTGTTCTGGTGTTGCCTTATGGATTCGTCTCACAGCTCTATGGTTGGTGTATCCCCTGTACACGGAAGTGATATATCGGACCTCAGAGCGGAGGTCTCGGCGTTAAGGGGTGAAGTAGCCAAAGTCTTGGAACTATTTAGCAAGATCCCCGGTATTGTTTTATCATCGAAGGAGACATCCAATTCTCACACTACAGGTACTGTGACCAAACAAGTTATATTAGATGACAGAACGCCAATTCCGGCGTCTGCAATGAAAAGTACTATGTGTATACCGGATACTTCGTCTCCCGGTATACCTAATGGACAGGGTAACAACATACTGCCTAGTGGTATGATAGATTTACCGATTAACAACGGCTTGAATGACTATGACAAAACTGCTGTATCTGAGTTTACTTTTGATTTCTCATTTGGCAATTTGACGGAAGAAGCTAAACGCATAGGTACCAAACCGAAACAGTCACAATATACTCGGACATATGCGCATGTCTCTGGTGTTAATAAACAAGACAAAGAAACTAATCTACCGAAATTGCCAGCAAATAAACAACATAATTTGAAAGACTTTTTGGGACAGGAATGTTTATTTGATCACAGTCATTGGGGCACTAAACCAGACTGTAGTATCAAAGACAAAGGAACTTTGAAGGACATAATTTATTTGTTTGGTAAAAAGTTAAACAGCATTAACGCTTTAAAATTAGACAATGCATATTTAAATCACTGTTTAACATTGCAAATAGTACCCATGGGTATAAGGTTTTTTAAGCTTCCTTTAGGGATTGACATCAATGTAGAAGTTGAAACTGAATTTAATGCCTTGTTTGATAGTTTTGGTTTTCAGTATATGAAACTTCTTATCACACACAATGATGCAAAATTAAGTAAATTATTATTAGAGATTGAAAACTTGAATCATCTTATTACACATGACCTAGCCTTTTCTCAGTGGGAGAATTTATTCAATAAACAGTTTTCGATTGCTGAAAATAGAGCAAGGAATGCATTTGAACGTAAGCATAGAAAACTAAATAGAGACAAAGACCAGTACAGAAGGAATATGTGTTACAAATGGAATTATACAAGACAGGATATGGATATGTCAGACTACCCTCAACAAGGGGTAGACATACATAATGATGTTAATAATGAGAAGTTTTTTCACACACCTTGGGAGAGGAACCAGGGGCATTGGAAAAAGGGAGGGAAATGGAAAAAGAAATGGTAGATATAATGGATAATAACGAATGTAATACATTTCATCAGACTGGAATTGTCACCAATAAAACTGTTAGTGAATATAAAAGTTTTAAAATTTACAATTTTAGCAGTATTGTATTGGAGACAACACATTTCGACCTTTTATCTAAAGGCTTTAACTTTATTCCAACTCCCAAATTCGATCTTGTAGATAACATCTTAGAATTCAAGCAATATACCAGGAAATTGAACCTAGCCCTTATGTTTGATAATAATAATCATCACAAAAATAATCAAACTAATGTTTTTGAGTCATTAGGGTTGAAAAAGAAGAGTAATTTTATTCCAATGAGCAACCCTAATGTACAGATCTACGACCAAGTGGTCACGAATGAAATTTATAAATTGTATAAAAATAGAAAGAAATTTCCAACCAGACACAATTTGTCCATAGAAGAAAGACAAGTACTTCAGGATTTACGGACAGACACAAAAATACGTATTATGAAACCTGACAAGGGAGGGGGTATAGTTTTGTTTGATACCCTCACATATAACGCTAACATCTTAGATATATTATATCATTCAGGAAACTATACGGTGTCATCCATTAATGAAGTTAACATAGCTTACAGCAGGATTGATATGTACCTTGAAGAATATCTGTTGGAAAACCGAATAACGGAAGAAATGTATAATTATATGACAGTTGAACACCCAGTCTTAGCAACTATCATAGGGATACCCAAGGTACATAAAAATCCAGACAATCCACCCCTACGTCCTATAATATCTGGAAGTAGATCCAAAACATTCCCAATAGGAGAGGTATTAGACACGCTTTTAAAACCTATATACAAGGAAGTGAAGCATCTTGTAAAAGACTCATGGGAATTTTTAAAGAATTATCCCTTACACAAATACCATCAGGGTATATTGTTTAGTACAATTGATGTGGTAGATCTATTCAGTTCAATCCCCATGGAAGAAGGTATTGAGGCATTCACCTACAGCCTTAGAAAACATACCAATATGACATGGGACAGAATACAGCTATTGGCAGAACTTATGAGCATTGTGTTAGAGAACAACTTTATTTTCTATGAGGGAGAAATATTCAGGCAGACCAGGGGTGGCAATGGGAGCAGCTTGTGCTCCCATATTCGCCAACCTGGTCATGCTAGAATGGGAAGAACAGAATGTATTGGATGGTACACATGATGAACACATTGTATATTATTCAAGATTCCTTGATGATATATACATTCTTTGGAATGGAGACACGGACACCTATTCTACATTTATTAACTACATTAACAACAGTAGTAATTATTTGAAATTTACCTCAGTGGTAAATGAATATGGTGTTCCGTATCTTGACACATTGATCTCAAGAGACATTGTTGGTTTGAAGTCCACGATATACAGGAAAGATACTTTCACCAATTCCTACGTGGACTTCAACAGTTTTCACCCCAGGAAAGTAAAGAGAAATATATACAAAGGACAATGTGTGAGGGCTGTTAGAATGTGTTCAAAGTACATTGACATGGTCAAGGAAATAGATTATATCACATCCCTATTTTTTGATAGAGGATATGACAATGACATGATGGTGGATATTTCAGCATATGTTATTAGCCAATGGGGAATCAAATACAAACCTTTACTTGGTTCTAATAACATACCAAATGTATCAGTTAATTTGGAAATTTCAGAGCATCAAGTCATAGAAGCATCTGTAAAACAAACGGTAAATGTTACATACGCTAGAGCATGTATAGTAGAATTTGGTCCTTACAGTAATTATATTAAGGACATCATTGCAAAAAACTGGTACTTAATAACTAAAGACAAAGAAATGGCTGACATATTGGGAACTGAACCCAAATTTGTGAACAAAATGGGTTTGAATATTAAGAGAATTCTTGAATTAGACTATAAGACTAAACATACTGATAGTGCACATACTTCGAGATGTGGCACTTGTAAACAATGTTTCAGTATATGTATGAAAAGTTCAATTACTTTAGAAAATGAAAATAGATCTAGGATATACCCTGTTAAAGGTAACTGTAAAACTAGAATGGTTGTGTATATCGCTATTTGTACGGTCTGTCCCGCATATTATGTGGGTAAGACAGAAAGATTATTGAGACAGCGGATATACTCACACTTATATTGCATAAAAAACAAGGATTCAAAAAATGCATTAGCGAGACACATTATGGAAAAAGGAGAAGATCATAAATTTCAATTTGCCATAATAGAGGCTGTTAAGTGTGATCCTAGAGGTGGCAATATTAAAAATGTATTGGCCTATAGAGAGCTTTTTGGCAAGTTTTAACTGATGCAACAAGATTGCCAGGTATAAATGACTATTTTACCATCAAACCCTTGTTGATGTTAAGGTAGGGAAGTACATCATTCCCACAGTATAAACTTATAACATCTTAGAATATATATAAAATAGTTTTATTGGAATATTAATTATTTACACTTGTCATTTGCAGTCAAAAATTTCTTGCTACATTTTAACTTATTTAACTGTTACACAAAGATATTACTAAAGTGTATTTTATGGAAAGTTTATTATTTATATGTATAAGTTGATCTTATGGTATATCACTTTAAGTAAGGCTTTATATTTTGGCGCCTTTTTATATTTAAAAGCTGTGTAATTAATTATTCCAACTGTTCTGATGAAGCTAGCTGAGCCTAGTGAAAGCGCTTAACAGTTGAATTTGGTTTCGTGCAATAAACAACATTTGTTGGTTTTATTATATCCGGTGGATTTATTTTGCTATTTAGTCGAGCTTGAACGTATCTTCTTGTGTGGAATACTGTATATTAACAGCGTGTGGTTCCATACGAGAGCTTTTTGTTCTGGTGTTGCCTTATGGATTCGTCTCACAGCTCTATGGTTGGTGTATCCCCTGTACACGGAAGTGATATATCGGACCTCAGAGCGGAGGTCTCGGCGTTAAGGGGTGAAGTAGCCAAAGTCTTGGAACTATTTAGCAAGATCCCCGGTATTGTTTTATCATCGAAGGAGACATCCAATTCTCACACTACAGGTACTGTGACCAAACAAGTTATATTAGATGACAGAACGCCAATTCCGGCGTCTGCAATGAAAAGTACTATGTGTATACCGGATACTTCGTCTCCCGGTATACCTAATGGACAGGGTAACAACATACTGCCTAGTGGTATGATAGATTTACCGATTAACAACGGCTTGAATGACTATGACAAAACTGCTGTATCTGAGTTTACTTTTGATTTCTCATTTGGCAATTTGACGGAAGAAGCTAAACGCATAGGTACCAAACCGAAACAGTCACAATATACTCGGACATATGCATGTCTCTGGTGTTAATAAACAAGACAAAGAAACTAATCGACCGAAATTGCCAGCAAATAAACAACATAATTTGAAAGACTTTTGGGACAGGAATGTTTATTTGATCACAGTCATTGGGGCACTAAACCAGACTGTAGTATCAAAGACAAAGGAACTTTGAAGGACATAATTTATTTGTTTGGTAAAAAGTTAAACAGCATTAACGCTTTAAAATTAGACAATGCATATTTAAATCACTGTTTAACATTGCAAATAGTACCCATGGGTATAAGGTTTTTTAAGCTTCCTTTAGGGATTGACATCAATGTAGAAGTTGAAACTGAATTTAATGCCTTGTTTGATAGTTTTGGTTTTCAGTATATGAAACTTCTTATCACACACAATGATGCAAAATTAAGTAAATTATTATTAGAGATTGAAAACTTGAATCATCTTATTACACATGACCTAGCCTTTTCTCAGTGGGAGAATTTATTCAATAAACAGTTTTCGATTGCTGAAAATAGAGCAAGGAATGCATTTGAACGTAAGCATAGAAAACTAAATAGAGACAAAGACCAGTACAGAAGGAATATGTGTTACAAATGGAATTATACAAGACAGGATATGGATATGTCAGACTACCCTCAACAAGGGGTAGACATACATAATGATGTTAATAATGAGAAGTTTTTTCACACACCTTGGGAGAGGAACCAGGGGCATTGGAAAAAGGGAGGGAAATGGAAAAAGAAATGGTAGATATAATGGATGATAACGAATGTAATACATTTCATCAGACTGGAATTGTCACCAATAAAACTGTTAGTGAATATAAAAGTTTTAAAATTTACAATTTTAGCAGTATTGTATTGGAGACAACACATTTCGACCTTTTATCTAAAGGCTTTAACTTTATTCCAACTCCCAAATTCGATCTTGTAGATAACATCTTAGAATTCAAGCAATATACCAGGAAATTGAACCTAGCCCTTATGTTTGATAATAATAATCATCACAAAAATAATCAAACTAATGTTTTTGAGTCATTAGGGTTGAAAAGAAGAGTAATTTTATTCCAATGAGCAACCCTAATGTACAGATCTACGACCAAGTGGTCACGAATGAAATTTATAAATTGTATAAAAATAGAAAGAAATTTCCAACCAGACACAATTTGTCCATAGAAGAAAGACAAGTACTTCAGGATTTACGGACAGACACAAAAATATGATTATGAAACCTGACAAGGGAGGGGGTATAGTTTTGTTTGATACCCTCACATATAACGCTAACATCTTAGATATATTATATCATTCAGGAAACTATACGGTGTCATCCATTAATGAAGTTAACATAGCTTACAGCAGGATTGATATGTACCTTGAAGAATATCTGTTGGAAAACCGAATAACGGAAGAAATGTATAATTATATGACAGTTGAACACCCAGTCTTAGCAACTATCATAGGGATACCCAAGGTACATAAAAATCCAGACAATCCACCCCTACGTCCTATAATATCTGGAAGTAGATCCAAAACATTCCCAATAGGAGAGGTATTAGACACGCTTTTAAAACCTATATACAAGGAAGTGAAGCATCTTGTAAAAGACTCATGGGAATTTTTAAAGAATTATCCCTTACACAAATACCATCAGGGTATATTGTTTAGTACAATTGATGTGGTAGATCTATTCAGTTCAATCCCCATGGAAGAAGGTATTGAGGCATTCACCTACAGCCTTAGAAAACATACCAATATGACATGGGACAGAATACAGCTATTGGCAGAACTTATGAGCATTGTGTTAGAGAACAACTTTATTTTCTATGAGGGAGAAATATTCAGGCAGACCAGGGGGGTGGCAATGGGAGCAGCTTGTGCTCCCATATTCGCCAACCTGGTCATGCTAGAATGGGAAGAACAGAATGTATTGGATGGTACACATGATGAACACATTGTATATTATTCAAGATTCCTTGATGATATATACATTCTTTGGAATGGAGACACGGACACCTATTCTACATTTATTAACTACATTAACAACAGTAGTAATTATTTGAAATTTACCTCAGTGGTAAATGAATATGGTGTTCGTATCTTGACACATTGATCTCAAGAGACATTGTTGGTTTGAAGTCCACGATATACAGGAAAGATACTTTCACCAATTCCTACGTGGACTTCAACAGTTTTCACCCCAGGAAAGTAAAGAGAAATATATACAAAGGACAATGTGTGAGGGCTGTTAGAATGTGTTCAAAGTACATTGACATGGTCAAGGAAATAGATTATATCACATCCCTATTTTTTGATAGAGGATATGACAATGACATGATGGTGGATATTTCAGCATATGTTATTAGCCAATGGGGAATCAAATACAAACCTTTACTTGGTTCTAATAACATACCAAATGTATCAGTTAATTTGGAAATTTCAGAGCATCAAGTCATAGAAGCATCTGTAAAACAAACGGTAAATGTTACATACGCTAGAGCATGTATAGTAGAATTTGGTCCTTACAGTAATTATATTAAGGACATCATTGCAAAAACTGGTACTTAATAACTAAAGACAAAGAAATGGCTGACATATTGGGAACTGAACCCAAATTTGTGAACAAAATGGGTTTGAATATTAAGAGAATTCTTGAATTAGACTATAAGACTAAACATACTGATAGTGCACATACTTCGAGATGTGGCACTTGTAAACAATGTTTCAGTATATGTATGAAAAGTTCAATTACTTTAGAAAATGAAAATAGATCTAGGATATACCCTGTTAAAGGTAACTGTAAAACTAGAATGGTTGTGTATATCGCTATTTGTACGGTCTGTCCCAAGATATTATGTGGGTAAGACAGAAAGATTATTGAGACAGCGGATATACTCACACTTATATTGCATAAAAAACAAGGATTCAAAAAATGCATTAGCGAGACACATTATGGAAAAAGGAGAAGATCATAAATTTCAATTTGCCATAATAGAGGCTGTTAAGTGTGATCCTAGAGGTGGCAATATTAAAAATGTATTGGCCTATAGAGAGCTTTTTTGGCAAGTTTTAACTGATGCAACAAGATTGCCAGGTATAAATGACTATTTTACCATCAAACCCTTGTTGATGTTAAGGTAGGGAAGTACATCATTCCCACAGTATAAACTTATAACATCTTAGAATATATATAAAATAGTTTTATTGGAATATTAATTATTTACACTTGTCATTTGCAGTCAAAAATTTCTTGCTACATTTTAACTTATTTAACTGTTACACAAAGATATTACTAAAGTGTATTTTATGGAAAGTTTATTATTTATATGTATAAGTTGATCTTATGGTATATCACTTTAAGTAAGGCTTTATATTTTGGCGCCTTTTTATATTTAAAAGCTGTGTAATTAATTATTCCAACTGTTCTGATGAAGCTAGCTGAGCCTAGTGAAAGCGCTTAACAGTTGAATTTGGTTTCGTGCAATAAACAACATTTGTTGGTTTTATTATATCCGGTGGATTTATTTTGCTATTTAGTCGAGCTTGAACGTATCTTCTTGTGTGGAATACTGTATATTAACAGCGTGTGGTTCCATACGTGAGCTTTTTGTTCTAGATTTTAGAGGCCGACACATACCCACGATCAGTACAAAGTATAGAACTTTACATATATGCCTATATAAAAGCTTATATTCTTGTATAGGTTTACTTGCTTATCCTGTTTCTTGTTACATGTAGGTATTTTAGATACAGATGACTATTTTATGCAACAATTACATTAAATGTGGAACATGCCAAGTGTCTCGAGATTGTAGGACATTAGTATTTGTACTCATTTTGGTCAGGACACCACCCCACATAGAGGGACTGCCTCTCACAAGGTGGGACAGGTGGTAACCCTATCTTTGGCTCAAGTCCATAGCACTTATTTGTAATAGTGTATAGACATATATACTCTCCATATCCTTTGTTCATGACGTTCGGTCGTGGTGGAATGCGTGATTGCTATGGTCCATGTTATACACATATTTGAAGACTTCAATGGCTGTATACGGCATACCCACGGATTCAGGAAAGCACACACTTCCAACAACCACATTATCGTTTCCAGACTCCCAAACCCCACAATACCAAACAGTCAAATTCACGACAGTCAAACTCCAAGAATTAACAGAAACACAGAACACACACACGCACACACAGACACACAGACACACTGCTACCCATCACATCCAAACAACCATCCTACATTACGTATGGCCAGGTGGCCATGTCCCCATAACCCCCCATGTGGGTTGCTGTGCCCCCCACACCACACCTATTTTAATAATCTACCTCCAAGATAGCACAAACAGACACATGAAGCAAACACACACACACACACACACACACACACACACACACACACACACACACACACACACACACACACACACACACACGCACATTACAGTCCCACAGAAACAGATACCACACTCAGAACACACACTTACACACACTACAGCAATCAGAAACACACTTACACACAGTACCTACCTGAACCGCAGCACCAGAAGGACTAACTAAATATCCCTTAACATCGTGATAATAGTACTCACGGTCCTGGTGTTCTGGTGCTGTGATCTTTCAGTCTTTAAGCCTCATGATTACGTGCGTCAGTATGTAAAGCATTCAGTATTTGGTAGTATCCTATTTATGTGTACCTCCATGGTTGAGTAGATGTTGTTAACCTATCTATATATTTGCATATATATATATATATATATATATATATATATATATATATATATATATATATATGTATATCCATATATATATCGACATATATCTCTCTATCACCCTTTCTCTCTATATATTTTATATATATATATATATATATATATATATATATATATATATTATATATATATATATATATATATATATATTATATATATATATATATATATATATAGAGAGAGAGAGAGAATGCACCTTTCATTGGGTACCTGGTGGTGTATACTATTTCCCAAACTCCGTTCTTTTGTGTTTTAACCTGTCACAATACACACCTGCCGTTGGTACATCTCAGGTAGCTTAGTGGTAGGTTATTGCGAAAACTGTGTACATGGTTGCGTGTTCTACTCCTGGCAGTGGACGTTTTCCCTCTCAGAGCAGGCACTATTAGTACAAGGGTAAATAATGCACATTTCAGCGGTTCTTGGCAGCTTTGCCCGTGATCTGCGCGATATTCAGCAAAGGTTAGACCTGTGTTGCGCATATCCATGTAGTCATTTTTAAACACCTCTTACCGGCACTTACCGGTGCAAAAACCCACTAACATGTGCTTAAACATGCTCTAATGACTTGCATCCAACATCCATTATTCGGGACATCAGAATTATGTAACAGCCAATGCAGGTCGTGGAACCGGGACCAAGAACGACACAGTCAGTGGCTTTACCACTGAGTCAAATGGGATATGCACAAGTGTTATGGTGTTTAAAATGTAGACTGTACTACGGCTGTTCCTCCATACTGCAAAAAAATGTATAACTCAGTTGGTGTACATATGGAAGATACCTGTTAATGGTATGTCCAAGTGAGGCTTACTGGATATGCTCCAGCTAAGGGAATCCATGTCACAGTAAGCCACACACTGTAATGAGCTACACCTTGCCACAACCATAACTGGAGAATGCTGGGATGACAGATACCTGTCATGGATGCTCCCCATACTTTGGAACTACATCCCTGATTACATTATATGGAGCCCCTCATTAACACACCAGGGAATCCTTGCAGAGTGGGTGGGGAACAGTGGTTACACACCAGGGATCCCGCAATTGGCTCTGCTCCACAGCGGGACAGTTAGTTAATCAATGGGGTGGCGACAGCAGACACATTTTGGCTAGGCTTATGAATGGCCTCTGACAGTTAGGCATGTGCCTACCAATGTACCTAGGAACCTATACAAACAGTATCAACACATGCTATTAGCTTAATTTACTGTTCAGGTATTGACTTACCTTGTGCCAGTAGCAGTTGTGTGTGCAATAGTTGAGGGCTGCCTATGTAGGATGCACACAGTAGACCAACTATACATGACAATTTACAGGTGTTCATGTGTGTGTGTGCCATCCATGTTAACTGTGTGTGCAAGTGGAGAAGTGTGTCCGTCCGTAGGGGCCTACACTGTCAGTGCATGTGCTATATGTTCCCTCTTTGTCAAGGCATGGGCATACTGAGCACACCTCTGTCTGCCTACTGGGGCTGGCACAGGGTGTTTGTGTTCTGAATCCCTCTGTGCCTGTGGTGCCCTTGGCAGTTGCGATGGGCTGTGAGGGCCTTCACCATTATGTCCCTGCTGTAGCTGTTTCTGCAGGATCATATTATGTAGCATGGCACATACTATGAAGATATGGGCACATGTGCCTGGAGAGTACTGCAAGGCTCCACCAGATATGTCCAAGCAACGGAACCGTTATTTTAGCATCCCAAATACGCGCTCTATGATGATTCTGGTTTGTGCGTGTGCCTCATTATGGCGTTCTTGCATGAGTGTGTGTGCATTTCTGATGGGAGTCATCATCCATGGCTCCAGTGCATAGCCAGCATCCCCCACAAGGTGGCCATATGGGATGTCCCCCCTGACAAATACCTGGCACAGCTGTGAGGCACGCCAGATGTGGGAGTCGTGGCAGCTTCCAGGGTTGCCAGCACACACATCCATGATAATGCCCTGGGCATTGCACATGACTTGGTTGATGGAGTGATATCCCTTGCGGCTTATGTAGCACCTACCATGCTCACCGGTGGTGACTTGATGTGTATGTACGTGCAGTTTATTGCACCTAGTACCTCTGGGTTGTCTGCCACATGGTGGAAGAGGCGTATATTGCTGGCCAACTCCTCCTGATTTCGGGGGAAGTATATATGCTCATTGGCATGTGGTAACATGGCATCCAGGAATTGGTGGAGTACCCTGGATGCTGATGCCTGTGAGATCTCCATGATATCTCCAGTTAGCCTTTGAAAGGTACCTGTGGCTAGTATTCTCAAGCTTACACATACCTTCGTGTCCACTGAGATGGGTGCCCCTCTGTTGTTTCTGGTTCTGAGGCGTGGCCGGCACAGCTCAACAATTTGCTGTATGATGTCCCTGTCTACCCTGTAACGTTCTGCTATCTCCAGATCATCTAGCCCCTGGTAGGTTACACTTGATCTGAACACTCTTCTCCTCCTCCGGTTCCTGAGATGATTGTCAGCATCTTCCTCCACACCACCTTCAGTCTCCAACACATGCTGATGAATCTAAGCTATGGCAGCTCCCAACATGTACATTTTAAAAGTTCCCCGTCTGTTTACACTGATGGTGCAGTATTTGGGAATACACAAGTGTGTGTGAGGTGCCTTAACACTTTATAGTATTGTGCTTTGGAAGATGATGATGTCATAGGGTGTGTATGTACAATCCGAGCTGCAGGGTATCTTACTTATGGGTTTTACTGCAGGTACTGCTATTGTGGGGCCTTTGGTGTTGAATTACACTTGGCTGCCATAGATCACCTCTTGCCCTTGCCTTCATTTTTCAAACCGATTCCCCTCCCATTGTCAGGCATGCATCCAGCAGCCTGCTTTCTTGTTTTGTACTTTCCCAACCCAGGATTGTGTTGCGAAATGTGTTCTATAGCCAATCTACTGCAGGTTTGCTTTGTTCTGTTGTGACAGTTCTCTATTCTTTGCAATCTGGCACCTCCCCTTTCCTGTTCTGCAGGTTGCTGCTAGCAGCCTTGTTAGCTGCCGTCAATGGCCCACTGTGAGTTAATAGGTGTTAATTACTCAGTTGTACTCCAATTACCCTGCTGGGGCATTTACTTATTGTCTTCCCATAACCTTCCTGTTTCAGCTGTGGTGCATGCCGCACACAGCCGCTTACCAGGTTTTGAGAGCATTGTCATCCGCATACACATGCGCTTTCGGTCACCTTGTGTGCTCTCAGCTACGCAAAGCAATGGCTACATTCTCACCCCTATCCTGCGGCTTTGCTTAGCAATGGGCAACCTGAATTAGCAATGCTCCAATGTACTTACAGCTACAGTGGCACACCCCTCTCCTGATATCATGTATATCTCCAGGCCACTCCTCGGTGTTATACTGCTACACCATGTGATACAGCCTTACGCCGGCAAGTTGTTTGTGATTCAGTATTACTTGCCTCATTTGCATGACATTGACTACTAATTCATAGTTACTGTGCTGAACACTGTCACAGACCCTTAGCAGCCCCTGTGCCTTGGTTGTGGTGTAGCATGCATACCATTGACTATTATGGCAAAATCATGATTTGTGTTACATTGCAGTTTTATGACATCTATATATATTTTCCTTGTGTTCCCATTTGCGCACACATGCACTGAGGTTGTACTTTGTGTTAGTGTGGCCATGACATTAAGTGTTATTTTTTATGTGTTGTGCATGTTTCTTATGCCATTGGCTGTATATTTAGTGATTATCATATGTTAACTTTGTAATACGTAAGTTTGGAAAATAAAAATTAACTTTGTAATACGTATGTTTGGAAAATAAAAATGCACCCTCTTTTACTGAGTTTATTAATTTAGTGAAAATAGTTTGTAAGAATGAATTATTAAGTATAAGGATGAGAACTTCAAATATTATGCATTCTTATGAATCTTGGCTTAAATTTAGAGATCTGGTTGAAAAACGTTGATAGTTAAATATGTTTTGCACGTTATACTATTCATGTTATGGACCTTTGTATGTAGATATATATAGTTATATGTTTGTCATGTTTTTGTCCTTCTTCAGATGTTAAAATTGTAATAAAAAGTTCTTATAAAAAAGAAATGATGATACTATCTATTTGCCATAGAATATCCAAGTAGATAATATTATATCTAAGGTTAAAACCTCTATTTTTGTTTTATTTTTGGATTCATGTCTTAACAGTGATCTTTGAATTCTTCTCTGTTTGTAAACCTCTTTTACCCATTATATATGGACTATCCAAGATGCATAAAGACTTTTTAAAACCTCATGTATGACCTAGAGTTTCTGACCATAGTTGGCTTACTCAGCCAATATCTATCTATTTAGAATACATTTTGAAGCCATAGTTACCATTAACTGAACATGTTTTGAATGATTTAGGAGTTTTCTTGAAAACACTGAGTTTGTGGAATTGTAACAATATATGTAGTTCTTATTTAATGGTCACCCTTGAGGTTAAATCTCCAATTACTTCCATTCCCAATAAGGATAGAGTTGGGACAATATTTTTTTTTTGGACAGATGCCTATTTTTTTTTTTTAGTTGAGAGGAGAATGTTGAGGAGGGGACTTGTGTGCATGTGGGGAGGTACATTGAGAAGGTGAGGAAGCATTTACATACAGACAAGACAGACAAGACAGCAGACAGTGGTGGTGCCTGACACCGGGGGGTGAACATCTTGCATGGGAAAGGTGTTGTGGAATCACAGTCTCATGTGCCTCCACAAGGTAGCAGCGTGACTCATCTCCCCACCTATGGGACTGTCAGCACTGCACTGCTCCTTCACTGCCCCTGGGGTGGCAGTGGTGGAGGCTGTGTTCTGGGGCAAGGCTGCCCCACCAGAGTGGTGAGCATGTCCTCCATCCAGTGCAAGTGGCATCCAAAACCATGGAGCACAATCCTGCACAACAATCCTGGTAGTTCATTATGAAAAATCATGACAGTTGAGAAGTATATGTGTGGCTGATGGTTTGTAGATGAGTTTTGTGTGCGCCGTAGTTACTTGTAAGTATGCTAGATAGTGTGGGAGTTTGAGCCATTTCAGTAAGTGTAAGGAGGAGCAATGATGAGAGGAATATTTAGCATTAGTTGCAAACATGGCAGTTTTATTATATCAGAGCTTGAGTTTGTTTTTTAGGGAGGACTGGATGTAGGTGAGGAGGGGAGCAACATATAGGAGAGAAAGCATGAGAAAGGTTGAGGTAAGAGTTTATTTTGTAGATCAGCTGAGAAATTGCTTATGTCTCTACAAGATACCCAATTTCTGATGTGTTTTTTTTTTATACTATTGTGCACATGCAGGTCAAAAGTTAGGTTTTCATCTAAGATGATGCCTAGTAGTTTTGTGTGAGACACATCCCCAATAATAGTTTTGTTTTGAGATTGTATAGAGAAATCAGTCTTGTTTAAGAGGATGGTTTTCTTAGGGGTCAATAACAGGAGTTTAGTTTTATTAGGGTTTAGAGCAAGATGGTTATTGGCCATCTACGTTTTGGTAGATGTAAGGGCATTTTGGGTAAGTGTTTGAAGTTCAGATGCAAAGTTTGCAGAGCAAATGATAGCTGAGTCATCTGCGTATTGCATTACAGATCTGTAGCTAAGAGTGGAGTGAAAGTCATTGATGAAAATGCTGAAAAGAAGAGGTCCCTTGTATGGAGCCTTGGGGAATGCCTGTACATGTGCTGAGGAATGGCAGTTAATATTGCTGCCATTTGATAGATTGTTGTCTATCTGTAAGGTAGTTAGTGAACCAATTTAGGGTTGGGGAGATACCTAGTTTAAAAAGTTTTTTTAAGAAGTAAAGGGTGGGAGGCAGTGTCAAAGGTCAAGGAAGAGCAAGGCAACAATTTTGTCAGCATCTCAAGCTCAGTTAACAGTATCCATGAAGGATATGAGAGCTGTTGTAGTACTATGACCTGGCCTGTACCCATGCTGAGTCAGGGAAAGCAGTTGATTTTGAAGTAGGTAGTGTAGAAGTTGAGTATGAATGCATTTTTTTAGGATTTTTGAGATGGGGGAGAGAATAGAGATTGGCTAAAAGTTGGAAATGTCTATACTGTTGCCACTTTCGTGAAGAGAGAAAATAAATGTTTTTTTTTTCAGATAGCAGCCACATAGGACTCCTGGATGGATCTGTTGAGAAGTATAGTGATTGAATAAGTGATGGCTTTAGCTGACATTTGAAGAATTCTGGGGGTTGGTTTTCAGGACTATTAGAGGCAGGTTTGAGTTTGAGAAGTAGTTTTGTTATAGTAGCAGTAGATATGGGGGGTGAAAGATAAGCTTGGTAGAGAAGGAGTAATAGTATTTTGTGTGGAGTCAGGTGGTAGTATGGGGTTAGAGTTGTAGTTAGTTTACAGAAAGGTGGCATTAATCTTAGATATAATGTTAATGAACTAAGGATTGAAAAGATTGGCTATTTCACTGGGTGTTTTGTCTGGATTTGGACAGGGGTTGTATTTTGGGGTCTATGTTATAATCTTAAAAGTTTAATAGTTTGAATGCATAAACATCGAACTGTATGCATCGAATTATTAAACAATCAAACCCTGATAAAATATCTTTAAAACCAAAAAAAAAAAAATAACGAGTGTGGGCAGGGTGGCAAGCCCCTCTGCACCCCTCACGTGGGAGGCTGTGCACCCCACACCCCCGCGCTACTTAAATATATCAACTCCGAGATCACTCTACAGTGTAGGAAATGGAAATCTTACCTTTCCGCACCATACTCCGTTGAAGTGCGATCTCGGAGTTGGTATATTTAATTAGCGGGGGATACAGGGGGGGCACCCTTTACTTGTTTTTTTTTTTATGGGGTCTACTAGAATTTTGATGGTTTAATGTTTCGATCACTAAAGTTCTATCTTTAGTGATTCAAAGCATTAAACCTTCAATATTCTAATATAGACCCATATTTTGAGCCTAGGTTTAGCAGGGATGAATGGAGTGCCAGAATTTCTTTGGGTTTTGTTTAAAGTTCTTTTGAAGGATTAGATAATGTTCTTTTTTGTCTTTAATGACTAGACATTTTACCTGATTACAGAGTTGTTTGAACTGTAAGAAACTGGAGGGATTTTTATCTTTTTGCCATAGTTTTCTTGCTTTGTGCCTAGCAGCCATGAGCTGCTTAGTGGATTTAGCGAGCCAGATGGCATGGTTAGTTCTTACTCTTTTTTGATGGAGTGGGGCTAGTTTGTTGAGGGTGGTGAGAAATGTGCAGTTAAAGAACTCGACAGCTAATCTAGGGGAAGGGCTTTTAGTATGTTCCAGTTGATGTTTTTCAGGTTTTTTAGAGCATCATTAAGGGTTGCTAGGTTGAAGTTAGTTGGGTTTCTAGTTTGTATGTATTGGTGTTGACCTGTTAATGGAGTGGTCTTACGTAGAATGTAAGTGGGTAAGTAGTCACTGATACTTTAGGGCAGTTTGCCTGCTGAGGAAATTTTATTTGGGTCAGACACTTGGATCTAGTCAAGGATGGAACCAGGTTCTTTGTTTTTGTTGGGTCTTGTTGCATTGGTAATAAGCTGTGTAAAGTTAAATAGGTTGATGTTGGTTGAGGAAATAAATAAATAAATTATCCAGGGAGATTTTGAACCCGTCTGGTTTGACCTGGAATTTTTCTTAGGCATTATCCTGGCCTTATGAGAAGGTTTAGATTACCTACAAGCCAAAGAAGTGGACTTGGGAATGTAATTCCTTTGGAATCTTAATACCAAAATAATAAAGATCTGTCTGCAGTTCTTCATAATTTTCCTTGTTCCTGTAGATGTTTGAAATAACTGTCAACTTTTGGACAAAAAAAGAGATCCTTGTCTTATGGTAAGTAACAGTTTTGTCTTAATATCCCCAGGAAGTAGCTTAAAGTGTACCCATGCATGGGTCTATATTATAACACTGAAGTACAAAAACTTTGAATGTTATAATATCGAACCCAGTAGAGCAAATGCTTAAAATAGCGAAGCTGCAGAACACCGAATACTTTTCTAGGGAAAGTATTCAGTGGGCCGTTTCTACAGCTTTGTTATTTCCTCAACTGTGGAGCGAAGGTTACAGACCGGGTTAAGGTAACTGTGCGAATGAAGGTGAGTGTGCGATTGGGCATGGGTTAGGTGAGTTAGGGTTAGGGCGTGGGTCAGGTAAGTGTGCAATTGCGTGGATGTGAGGGTTAGGGTGGGGTAGGTGAGTTAGGGTTAGGGAGCGGGTAAGGTGAGTGTGCGATAGTTAGGGACCTTAGGGTTAGGGTTGGGTTAAGGTAAGTGGATAGCTAGTGGTGTATGTATGGTTTAGTGTAGGGTTTTGTGAAGTGTATGTGAGTGGATTATTTATTTTGGTGTGCTTGAGTTGTGTGTATGTTTGTCGGAACAGCAAATTATTTCCCTGGGAAAAAAAATCGCTATTCTGACTGTTCGGTTTTCTGGTGTTTCGATTGAATGGGTTCGATATTATAACATTCAAAGTTTTTGTACTTCAATGTTATAATATAGACCTCTCCCCATGCATACCTCCTGATCAGATAGCCTGTAACAGCTGACTTGGATGAAGCTTCTATTACATTAAAATTATATTTTATGCTGTGCCTAGCCACTTGGGAATCCTGGGCTACCATGGATAAGATCTGTTGATTACTGCCTGCTCCCTTATGGGAGGATAATGTTTTATTTAAATTGCTCAAAATAGAGAATAAGTATTTAGGAATCTGGTTCTGGCAATTTAGAGCTCTAAAAGTCAGAGTGGAAGTTTTATAACAGTTTTTACCCAATCTGCCCATTGCCTGTGTCTTTGCCAGAAGCTAAAGTACTAGCAGTTGGAAGCAATTTAGAGGGAATCCCTATCAGTTCATCAAAAATTCAGTTAATTGAATGACATTTTCAGTGCTATAACATCAAACATTCCATTTGTTGAACTGTTCATACTGAGATTGCTGTACAGTGAAGCTTGGGAAATTTACACTTTCCTCACTGTAGTGCGATCTCAGAGTTGGCATATATAATTAGTGGGTGGTTTGGGGGCTGGGGAATGCAATGAACAGCATTTCCAATGAAATGCCATTCGTTGAAGAGACGGTTCGATGAAGTGATATAGACTCATTTAGAAGGTATGTCCATGGAAACAGAAAACACAGAAGGGTCTGCTAAAGGATTCATGTGCAGGAATTTCAACTCCTCAAGGACCTTGAAGACTCTGTCAGGCCTTCTAGGGGCTGCTGGGTTAGAGTCAGGTGCAGTGAAATGGATGCAAAGGATCAAGAAAAGCCTCCAGAACACGTGGCACAGGTGCAGGAGAAGGGGTGACCTCTTCCAAAAGGCTATAGTATCTCTGCTAGACATCAGAAATAGTTTTTTCTTCCCATTCAAAATCTTTCATTGTATTAGCAATAGTTTCACCAAATGAAATTTCCTCCATTGTAGAATCAATGGAAAGGGAATCCTCTTCATCAGAGGCCAGAAGGCCAAATGAGTGTATTTGGGCTGAAAAGGCCAAGGAGTACTCATCTGGGTCTCATTAGTCTTCTTTCATCTTCAGAAGAATTTTGTAATGCTCTTTTTTGAAGGGTGGAAGGACAGGTTAAAGTCAGATTAGGCCCTATAAAGAAGAGAAGCCTGAAAACAATAATGGCTTTAAATAGGCCCTAAGAGAAATCCATTCTCTACTTTTTTTGGATATCTGGGTGAAGAAGCATTTTTAGTTTTTCATTTCTTTCTTCAAAGTAAAATGTCTACTTTGATTAAATGCTGAGCCTCTGACATTCAACGACTGATCCTGGGATTTCCTCTTTAAAGAGTATATGCAGTATGCTATTAGGTCCTTCTGAAATAATTTTGAAGAGTTCACCCTTTTCACTGTCATTGGTAACTTCTTTTGTTATGGACAATCAAACTTAAGATGTAATTATGGACTCTGGCTGGATTGATGTAGCGAGTGACTGAGCAAGTTTCAGGCATACTTTGAGTTCTAAGACCTTAGAGGGTACATTGCAACCTGACAGAACTGCAGTGTTTTGAGTCCTAGGTTTCTTAAATTTTTTCTTATGAATGGGCATTACTTCAGAGGTAGAGGGGGTCCACCACTTTAACTTGGGTGAGACACTAGTTTAAATGATGAATTTTCAAATAGTAATTTAGTGACAAAGGCTGAGTTCTTAAGGTCTTTGTAACAAAAGATGGACAGAGCATACAATCTTTATAATCATGCTCTGTCCCTAATCAGAAAAGTCACTGGGAGTGGAGATCCTTGTAGGGAACTGCCTACCACAATAACTCCTTCTAGCTGACATCTATCAAAGTAACAAACAGCAATTCAACTGAAAAATGAAAGGAAGGTTCCCCAGTGGGAGGCACTTTCCTGAAACACTGAAGGCCAGTGATACCAAGAACCACATGTAGAACAGACTAATGGGTGAGAGACCTGTGTACAGACTGGCTGCAAGATAGTCTGAGGATTTATGCTCATACGTCTGCTTATGAACCCTTACACCCATGGGCTTAGGTCATACATCAGATATATGGTTCTGTGCAAGGTTTAGGTTTGATTCCTCATCAGGACGTCTTTGCTATTTGGCAAGATCACCCAATAGTTTGGAATACTGCAGAAGTGATCTAAGGAAGGACATCATTATGTATATTGGAAGCATAAGTAATGCTGGATTTACCAAAATAAGCTATATTGCATTTCCTGATTTTGAGAGTCGGGTCATATTTAACACACCAAAGATTTGCTTGGTTTAGCCCATCCCAGAGAACTAAGTTTCAGAATTCAAAAGAATTTCTGTATCCCTTTCATAATCATCAACAGTCTTGGTTATCCATAGTTTGCTGATGTCAGCATTCATGCCAGAAAAGTATATACAAAAGAGGAGGGGGCCCAAAACAGATCTCTAAGGAGTGTTACTGGTGGGTGATGCTTTAATGTCTACAGAAAACATCCCCTGACTTTAATGCTATGGGTTCTGCCAGACAGCCAATTCTCAATCCAGCAAACCATGTATGGATTAATGTTGACTTGGGAGAGTTTGTCAATAATCCCAGTTAGGATAAACTGACAAAGGCCTTGTCAACATCAAGGAAGGCAGCATGGGCTAAATGTGCCAAATGGATGGCCTCAGTAACCATTTTAAAAACTCAAAGAGCCTGAGCAGGCATGACCTGCCTTTTTTCAAAGGCACACTGGTGTATATTCAGGGATTTAAGGTCATCTATGTTATTATTTATTACATAGCTCAAATAATGCTAGCAAGAATAATAGCTATATAATTATCAGGTCAGTATAGTGGCCACCTTTATGGAAGGACACCACAACAACTGTTCTCCATGAAGTAGGGATGTAACTGGTGCAGAGATTTAGATTGATGAGCTAATGGTGGGGGTTGCAAGATGGGATTTAGCACCTTTCAGTGGAAATTAAGGGATATTATCAGGTCCATGGACCTGTTCCAAAGAGATTCTGAAAGGAACATATGTGGAGAAATGGGAGGAGGACAGACGGGATGGTGAGTAAGGTGAAGTTGGAAGAGAATTTGACCACAGGAACACAAAAAACATCTTCAGAGATATGTAGATACAGATATAGATATATATTTTCTTATACTGTCTGTGGATGTGATATTTCCACCATATGGGTTTAGTTGTAAACTTGCCTTTATTCTTATGTTGGACTCTAACGTATACCTTCATATATCTGTCCATCAGGGAGTAATACTCAGAGGAGGACACAGCAGCTTCTAATACAAGGTTTGCAGGGGAGATGTACTATTTGTGATTATCCATAACATCAGTCAGTAGTATGCAACTGACTGTGGAATTATTCCTGATTATATGGGTGTTACTAGAAGATGTAAACCACATGTTAAGTTAGAAACTCACAAGATGGCCAGATCTGCCCAAGGAGTGGGAATAACTGGGAAGCTACAATTGAAGAAAACATTTGAAGAAAAGGGTGACATGATCACTTGTCTGGTATATTGGAACTATTTGATTATGTATATTTTGCTTTACAAAGTCCAGAAACAGCTGGGCATACTTGCTATTGATAGTAAATGTTTACCAGTTTATATCTGCAAAAGGTAAATAGTCACCCATAAGAAAGGATTTTGAATCGGTGATTATCTTTTCTAACTAGTTATGTTATTCCTCATGTTTTAAATGGGTAATAGATGAGGTCTAAAACTGGATATAATATGATAATTCATTTTATTGAGTGTAACTACAGCTTGAGCCATTTCCATGTCTACATTATGCAGAATGTGGTGAAATACAATTAATAAATACATATAATCCTCTGCAGTTGCCAATTGATGTGAACACTTGATAGCCATTGTAACTTGGACAATCAGGAGTGCCATCACTACTTTGGAACCAGGATTCTGTTACTGCACAAATGCTGATGTCTTCAATGCTAAGGAAGGCCTCCAGTTCAGAGATTTTGCTGCAATGAATCAAGGCATTCAACAGTGCTACTTTGATATCACCAGAGAGGATATCTAACTAGTGTTAAGTCTGACACACCTTGATATTACCACAGTGAATTACTATTTTAAGTCTGACACACCTTCATATTACAGGAGAAAATAACTAACTAGAATAAGTCCAGGACAGCAGTTAATGCTATTGCCTCACAGCACCAGATTTGTCAGTTTCATTTGTCTGAGAAGTCTTTTATTTGGAGTCTGCTCACCTTCTTGCACCTGTGTCTCTTTTTTTCTGGGTGCTGCAGAGTTTTTCTTCAACAAAACAGAGATGTGCAGCAGGTGTACTTCAGATCCTCTGAACTCCCTAATGGTATGTTTGGTATGGGAAAGCATGACTGTGCATGTATGTGTGTGTTTGTGTGTGTGTGTGTGTGTGTGTGTGTGTGTGTGTGTGTGTGTGTGTGTGTGTGTGTGTGTGTGTGTGTGTGTGTGTGTGTGTGTATGTGAGGCTGACTGACATCCTATGTTTTAATGCATTGTATATTCTCTATGCTAAGAAGATCTCTAGCTCCCATGCAACCATGAAGTGGTTTCAACAGGTTATCAGAAAATGAATGAATGAACAAGTAAATAACACAAGCAGATGATGACATTCTTTGCAGATGTATGACATTACAAAATGATAAAGCTTTGTCCTTAAACAGGTGGTCTACCTTTACAGCTACAATAATGCCCTTACCTACACATCCAGAAGTGGCTACATCAGTGACATTATCCTTTCCAGACTTCAAATGGAATCCTTGATGACATGTGCATGTGTAACTTCCTTCTTTGTTGACACATACTGAAAAATTACCACAGATTCCCATTGTAGTGCACTCATCAACATCTGCATTTCAAAGAAAAATAACACTGTATAAAACAGGAAAATGCAAAGTCAAAATATTTCTTGCCAAGGCATCCTGTGCTATTATGTCAATACTTTACACAGAAAGAAAAGAAAAAAAATAAAATAGTTTCTATTAAGAAAAAGCGTTTGCAAGTACATCAAAGGAATAGAATTTTTTTTTTAATCATGCCTGCTGACCATGTCTTGTTTCAAATATGCACCTAGTTACTGCACTGCACATCATCCCATAAGTCTCAGATTCTCCACTGAAAGTTAACCTAAGCAGCACCTATTCTTGTAGCTCACTGGAGCTGGCACTGCCATGGCAAGTAGATACTTTCTCTTGACTTATATTTTCATAAGTGAATATAGGAGGTTAACTGACTACAAAGAACATTTTAAGCCTACACAAGAACTCAAGTTCAAAATCAAAAACTACACTTTCTGTCTATGAGTTAAAGACCTCAACCATTGTGCCAAACCCATCCCTGCAGCAACCTGACATACGTCAATAATACATGCATGTATGTTTTATGTACATATCACATATGTCTAAACTGCGATGCACAGCTTGGCGAGCATGCATGTCTCTCAGCATGTCTGCTGCAAGCTGCCTACTAAGATACTTAAACTCTTTCATACCAGTCATTCAGAAGGTAAGACTGCACAGACATGCACACACATAGAGACACACCTAAGGAGGAATGAGCCAACATTAGTCATTTATTCAAACTCCCCGTGGCAACTCCTCCACCACTGTGCTGACTGCTACTTGAATCTGGATATCCAGATCACACTTTGAGCTCTAGCCCTCTATGATATAGAGCTGTGACAAATAGTATGTATGTACAACTTAATTACAAAGTGGCTGTGTTGCTTTTTAAGCATACCTCTCACCTGTATTGATTTTCACAGAATGCCCAGATTTTGACTCGTATTTTTGGTCCATTTTTCATAAAATTGTAGTTTTCTGGCAAATTAGTGGCACATTATTAAAGACTGAAGTTAGAATATGATGACAGACATTTGAGTTTCAGACTTCCTACCATTCAGAAAATTCATGCTAATGCAAAACTTGCTAATCTATCAAATTTCTAACCTTGTAATGGCTATATTTAAAAATTATCCCTATTTTTGGGCCTTTGTCCTACTTTTATTTATGGCTTTGTCCAGATTTCTTGCTTTAAGAGGTTGTGGGGTATGTTATTAAGTATTGCAGCAGTAATACATATGGCATAAGACACTACATTTCAAAAAATAAAAATGCTTGAACAGTTAGAATTTCTTATAAAATAGCTACAAATATGAATAACAAAAGAACTTATGTAATCATAAAGCTATTCCTTTCACACTGCATGTTTGAATGATGTATGTCCATGGGCAAAAATGCTAAATCAGAGATCTGAATGACAAAATGAAGCCATAAATACAGTGAAAATAATGAAAAATCCAAGACATTTATGCTGAAATAATACAAAGCAATTAACTTGGTACTTTTTCAAAGCTGAATTTAAATAATCAAACATTTTTGCTGGGGAAAAATGCTCTGCACCCTCATGTGGTAGAAGAAAAATTTGACCTTCAGAGCCTGAGAAATCATATTTTCCAACTCCAAGGTCAAACAAATGTGAGGAATGTTCATAAATTTAAAGTTGCCCAAAACCATTATTTTGCACCCTTTCCTGTGGGTATGAGACTTTATAGAGATAAACTATATAAGGAATAGGACAGTAAGTTGTTCTGACAAGTACAAGAAGAGCATCTGAGTTGCACTTTGTTATGGTGATTCAACCCTACCTTATTTTCCACAGGGCAGGGTTTCTTTGAGAAGTAATTCTTCTTTTATGTCTAATGTGGTATCCAAGTTTACTTTAAATTTACTTTTAGTTAAACTATCCATCTCCCCATTTTCTTTCCTGCACCCAAAAATTAGGTAGGAAGGATACTCCATACCTTGGTTGGCTACAGACATGTCAACCCAGAAAGAGCTCATGTCACCAAGGAGAAGAAAGCCCCCAAAACATCTCAAGACTGATGTATTAAGACACCAAACACTGTAAAACACCATACACTTTAATTAACTTAATTCCAAACAGTGTAAATCACTCTCAAAAGAACAAGCAGCAGTCTTTTACCACAAAAACGTTAGACCAGTAAATCCACTCCACCAATAACGTGAACAATTATCCGGAGTCTTTCTTCCTTCTTTTTTTCTTTTAATAAAAAACAGCAATGGCAAAATAGCAGTGCAATACAGCAGTATAGAATCCATAGGTTACTTTCTCTAGCGCCTCGACTTTCACAGCCTTTTCAGAGTACATTGTTTATCCCAAACACATTTTCCTTTTATACAATTTAATAAAAACACACCCTACAATCTTTCAATTATTTCTAATTACATCTTAAAGACATATCATAAAAAACTTTTCCAGTTACACTCTCTGTTTAAACCTTTTGGACATACAGTGTCATATTTTAAAATAAATTATTCTTTTCACCTTAATTCATATTTCTACCCCTCTAGTGTTACAAAACCTTCTTTACACTGTTCCAATATTGTTGCTTGTAACCTCTGAGGATTCCCCTCATGGAATTTATGATAATGTTCCGCCACTGGGTTACCTACCTTTTTTTATATCCCTCGCATGTTCTTTAAGTCTCACTGAAACATTTCTCTTACTTTCACCTATATAATATTTGTTATTTGGGCACCTCAGCCCATATATTATACCTGCAGTATTACATCTAACATTACCATGTTCCTGATATTTTCTACCATTAATTTTAGAGAAAGTTCAAATAACATATTGGCATACCGCACAATTCCCACATGGAAAGGTACCTTTCTCTATTATATCTTTTGAATCCAAATTATCTTGTCTTCTCAAAGTACCATGTACCAATAAATCCCTTATGCTTCTACCATTACTATAAGTACATTTTAAATTCAAGTTTTTTAACACCTGTTCTTCTTTTTTATCATCTGCCAATAATATTTCACTATATCCTCTAACTTTTCAGAAAAAGGTGTATATGTAGGCGTATTAATTCCAAACAGTGATACAAAATAACCAACTAGCTCAAACAGACTTTAGCCAAAATGTCTTCAGGTTTTTGAAAAATTCATTTTTCAAAGAAAGTTAAACCCACACATACAAACACACACACACACACACACACACACACACACACACACACACACACACACACACACACACACACACACACACACACACACACACACACACACACAGAATCATATCCTGCTCAAGAGATAAACCTTATAGGTTAGAGTTAAGTAAAAATAAAAGCATAGAAAATTAGAATATAATTGATTGTATTTAGATTAGATACATATCCAATACTTACTGATTGTGCAAATATAAAGCCACATTACAACTACTGCCTACTTTTTAGTATAGGTCATAAGCTAACTTCATCATATAATCCTCGTTGCGTGTCAGCGCTTAGTGCTGTAATCCACCTAAATTCCACACTTTCAGACCTATTACATACTGTATATTTCCATCTATATTACCTAATGATACCAATTTAAGTGCCACAAACTAAAAACATGTTTAGAATCTGGCTCCAATATGTGTATTCATAATGCATTGGTATTTATTTGGCATTTTATGTCAGAAAGCTTTCTGTTTGTCTTGCTCAGATAAAATGCAGAGCATACTTGACAAAGAGCTATATATGCTATATTAGCAGACACACAGTCTACATAGCTGTTACATTTATATACTTTATGAGTAAGTAGATTTGTAAAATTATTAGTGCATAGAATATGTTTTTCAAAATTTGTACTTTCCACGTGCAAAAGTTCCTTTCATCTGACTAAATCTATTGTTGATTGTAGCGTCCTGCTCCTTATAACATAATAATTGTTTTAAATTACATCCTATTCTGTAGCCAAAAGCAGGACATTCTTCACTAGTTCCTGCTGGCAAATCTAATAATTGTAGAATATGCCAGTGTTTGTAAATAATCTTCTTTACAGCCTGTGTGTATCTATTATATGTTGTTGTAAATCTTAACCTAAAATTGTTAGGATGATTAGACTCTCTATCTGTAAAGGAAAATAAGGGCTTAGCCACAGATGTATGTGCCCTATGGTCAGCAGGCATTCATTCTCTAGTTGAGCACAGTCATATCCCCTCTCAGAAAATTCACCTACCAAGTGATTTGATTGTTCAGATACTTGTTAATCACTGGTAATTAATCTAGAATAATGTAACATCTGTCCCTTGACAATATTTATAAAAACATGTCGGGGATGCATACTAGTCCACTGTAGAAGTGCATCGACAATTGCATCTTTCCTAAATATATTTCTGCCTAATTTGCCAAATGGTAATTTTTTTCCTGCTACCCAGAAAGCTAATATTAGTAACACAATGTGATAGCTTGTAATTTAATAAAAAAATTGCACAGATCATCACAATTAGAACTCCACAAGATACAGATATCATCAACAAAGCTTTTATAAAAATGGGAAACTGCTCTGAAAATTGTTTTTCTTATTAAAAACATATTTATGCTGCTAGTAGTATGTGAAAGCCTGTTTAAGCAGCTGGTTATTTTATATCACTGTTCAGAATTAAACTGATTGAATTTTATGGTGTTTTACAGTGTTTGGAGTATTAAAATATCAGTCTTGATATGATTTATTGACTTTCTTCTTCTTGGTGACTTGAGTTCTTTCTAGAGAAAAAGCAAGGTCTTAACAGTGAACAGCATTTCATCCTCACTTAGAATGATGCCTGAACTGAAGGATAATGTAATTGGTTTCACTAACTGGGTAGCAAATTGGTGTCAGTTCAGGGGACTTCAGAGTGTGTGTGTTTGCATAGGATGAAGACGTCAAGAGAAAAAGACCCAACCCACTTTGTCAGAGATATCCAGCAACTTTCTGTTTGACTTCCCATATAAAACACAGGACACAGTTGACAAAGAGCAAATATGTGTAGGGTCTCCTCTGCAATAGCCAATGGATCTTAATGCATGATAGCCATAGTGCACTGGAGTAGAGGGATTGTTATCTCTACAGTGGAACCATGTTTCTGTAATTGCATACTGCCTAAAACATTGGCTTCCCCTATATTGCTTTTCTTTGGCACAGAAGTCATATAAGATATATCCCAATATAGCAAATTCAAATTTGTTTAATATCACAGTAGCACTGCGGAATGTCAAGTGCTTAAACAACAAAATCTCTGTATATGACACTTTTCTGACATTAACATCTGTGCAAGTACAGAAACATAGTTTTGTTGTAGAGATAATGCTTTTTTACTCCAGGGTACAATGCCAAGCATGCATTAAAATCTATTGACTACTACAGGGGAGTGTCTATGCATATTTGTAACTCCCAAAGCATCTCTTTAGATTCCACATTACAGATACAGAACAGGTAGACATCATAGGTACTCTTAGTAAATCAATTATCCTATTACAGCCTGCTATTGGACACCATCTATGAACTCATAGCACCATGAAGAATACTTTTAAGTAGGTAGAAAAGCTCAGCACCAAACCAAATACCTTTCTTATGGGTGAATTCTATTATCCATACAAGATCTAGCGAATAACTTTGTAAATTCCAATATACTTAACCAAAATGTCCCCATAACCACCAGAAACATTAGTCTTCTTATTCTCAGCTTTAAAAATATCCCCTCCCCCATTCTGCTGCCCTATTTGTTGTTCCTGCTTTGGTCAAATCTAACCATATCATAGTGATCTTCTCTATGGTGTCCTGTTGTGTGGCCCCTAATAACTACTCTACATTCAAGGCTTGAGCTAAAACCAATTATTTAATATTTACTGATCTTATCGACAATTACAAATTGTACAGCCCTCCAGCAAACTTTTTAACTGAGGCTGTTTTCTCTTCCTCTGAATTTTATACAGTCATATATAGATGTATTGGTGCATTTGTACCAGCATGTTTTAAGTGTAAAGGCCAGTTTAAAAACTAAACCAATTTGGTGAAAGTAACCCAACAAATTGTATAAGAAAAAAATAATTCCCTTGGTTATCTCTAAAAGATGTCCACTTCATTATTATAAAAGGGATTTAAAAATGGTAAGGAATTCTCTCAAAGTCACTATTAGGAAATGCTAGTCAACTAAGAACTTAACGTAACAACTAATTCAATCTGGACTTGGGACTATCTTCTCTGCATCACACATCCCCTCATGACTTCACTTTGGACCAAGTCCTTTTGTGATATTAACAGATATGAGGGATTTGGGAATTGTGGAATTAAGATAACTGATGCATGGCAAAGTCTGCACTTAATTTGTCTGTTAGTGTATTTGTTATGTCTATTGTATCTGTGTGGTAGTGTCATTTTGGATAAGTTCAGAACACTAATGAGTGTCATTTCTTACTCTCCTAATATAACTAAAGGACAGCTTATAAATATTCTTGACTAAATTCATGGCTTGACTTACTAAACCTGATAGTAGTGTTTAGTGCTCTTTTTTATATGAGGAATTATAGATTTGTTGTACGATTTAAGAAACATTATCTTATTGTAGAGTTTATTTAAACTGGAGGACTACCACAGTGGTTTGTTCTTAAACCTCTTATTGTATCTGACTCTAGTAGGGGTGGCCAGATTATATATACATATATAGACAGGGGTCTATCTTATCATGTCAACGTCCCATATAATTTAAATCCATTTTGTTGACTCCATAATATCAAAACTGACTTAGTTGAACTTCGGGAACAGCGAAAATGGATTCCAGGAATGTAACCATTTGGCCATCATGGAGAACTTTTCTCTTTTTCCCACATTAGTGCAATCTCAGAGTTGGTATATTTAGTTGGCGGGTGTGAGGGACACAGCCCCCGATATCGGGGGGTGTGGGGAGTGAAGTCTCCCCACTTTGGTGGATTTTGTGCACTTTATTTTGTTGCTTTTCAATGGGGACCAAGTAGTTACATTCCTGAAGTCCACTGTCATTGTTCCATTAGTTTGATTAAGTCAGCTTTCAGTATTATGGAATCGACAAAATTGGTTTTGATAATATAGCACGTCAATATAATGCGGTAAATCCAGAGACAGATATACGAATGTATGACCATCCATTGAAAAATGAACAAATTCAATGGCAAGTGACTGAACACGTCTTGTTGATAACCAACCAATCAAAAACAACACTTCAAAACAATTGTTTTTGCAAGGACTACACCCCTTACACTATATATGTACGAGGCATCTTCCCATAAAACAAACCCTGTTCCACTTTTAATTCCTTATGGTTATCCTTTTGCGTTTTCCTCTGCTGATACTCACCTTTATCTGTCTGTTCTGGCACCCCATTTCCTCCTCATTTTCATGATGACGTGATTGTTCTTTGCTGCAGCGGGCCTCTTTGGTTTCTTGACAGTGTTTCAAATGCAGCTATAAGGTACATTGTTGAGCATGTGAACATGCTTATCTTCATGAACACTTCCTTACCTTTCTTGTGATATCGGCTAACTGAGCTTTCCTTAAGTAGTTCTCTATTAACACATTTCCCTATTGAGATTGCTGCCAGTAGTATGATTGTACTAATTTAGTATTTAGACCTTTTCTCACAGCATTTGCTCCATCTGGTCCTCAGTAAAAGTAAGGAGCATGGACTGTGCTGCATTTCAGGATGTGCAATATTTAATGCTGTGCCCTTGTTACAGGAAAGGATTCTGAATGATCCACAACTTTTTGTAATGATGAAGAACTAATAAAGTAAATGTTTCATTCTTAAAATGACTAAAAGCAACTCTGAGGCCCAGAAGTGCGTCATGATTGTCCTTCATGCTTTTCCCAAATCTCAAACCTTGGAACAGTCTTTGCATGATAACAGAAATATTAAATCATATCAGTAGAGATTTTTGTCATTCTCTGCAGTGTTAAGAAGGAAAAAGTCAGTCTGACTTTACATCTCATATTACAATTGCTGACCTCTTTGTGTAACTTAACCTAACATTTTTGCATTTAGATCAATATTTAAAATGTAGGCAATAATTTCTTCATTGTAACACTGATGAAAGTTTTAAAGAATGAGATATAAATAATCTTGATAATTACTTTGAATGAATATTAAACTGATGATTTAACTGTTGCTTCAGGCTTACAGAAACATTTGTAAAGATGATTGATTATTTCATAAAAAGGGAAACATTTTTGCTTTGTTACCTTTAGTTTAATTTCATTCTTCTGCAGCTTACAGTTGGATAACCTGACTGGGGTTCAAAAAAGTTGTGTAAAAGCCATGTAAAGTATGTCAAACTACATGATAATGGAAAATGCAACTGAGGCACGTTTAGCTGTAAGGAGAAAGATCACATTATCGCCTAGTGCGCATGTCTATGAATGTATAAATATGACAAAAGACATGTTTTGGCATTAATTACCATTGGTGGTCCATGCATCTCATTGGTGCAGGCACTTCTGTAATTCACTCTCCCACATGTTTTAACTGTAAAGGCCAGTTTAAAAACTAAACCAATTTGATGAACGTAACCCAACAAATTGTATAAGAAAAATATAAATCTATTGGTCATCTCTAAAAAATGTCCACTTCATCATTATAAAAGGGATTTTAAAATGATAAGTAATTCTCTCAAAGTCACTATTAGGAAATTCTAGTCAACTAAGAACTTAGGGTAACAACTAATTCAATCTGGACTTGGGACTATCTTCTCTGCATCACACATCCCCTCCTGACTTCACTTTGGACCAAGTCCTTTTGTGATATTAACAGATATGAGGGATTTGGGAATTGTGGAATTAAGATAACTGATGCATGGCAAAGTCTGCACTTAATTTGTCTGTTAGTGTATTTGTTATGTCTATTGTATCTGTGTGGTAGTGTCATTTTGGATAAGTTCAGAACACTGATGAGTGTCATTTCTTACTCTCCTAATATAACTAAAGGACAGCTTATAAATATTCTTGACTAAATTCATGGCTTGACTTACTAAACTTGATAGTAGTGTTTAGTGCTCTCTTTTATATGAGGAATTATAAATTTGTTGTACGATTTAAGAAACATTTATATCTTATTGTAGAGTTTATTTAAACTGGAGGACTACCACAGTGGTTTGTTCTTAAACCTCTTATTGTATCTGACTCTAGTAGGGGTGGCCAGATTATATATACATATATAGACAGGGGTCTACCTTATCATGTCAACGTCCCATATAATTTAAATCTATTTTGTCAACTCCATAATATCAAAACTGACTTAGTTGAACTTCGGGAACAGTGAAAATGGATTCCAGGAATGTAACCATTTGGCCATCATGGAGAACTTTCCTCTTTTTCCCACATTAGTGCAATCTCAGAGTTGGTATATTTAGTTGGCGGGTGTGAGGGACACAGCCCCCTGATATCGGGGGGTGTGGGGAGTGAAGTCTCCCCACTTTGGTGGATTTTGTGTGCTTTATTTTGCTGCTTTTCAATGGGGACCAAGTAGTTACATTCCTGAAGTCCACTGTCACTGTTCCATGAGTTTGATTAAGTCAGCTTTCAGTATTATGGAATCGACAAAATTGGTTTTGATAATATAGCACGTCAATATAATGCGGTAAATCCAGAGACAGATATACGAATGTATGACCATCCATTGAAAAATGAACAAATTCAATGGCAAGTGACTGAACACGTCTTGTTGATAACCAACCAATCAAAAACAACACTTCAAAACAATTGTTTTTGCAAGGACTACACCCCTTACACTATATATGTACGAGGCATCTTCCCATAAAACAAACCCTGTTCCACTTTTAATTCCTTATGGTTATCCTTCTGTGTTTTCCTCTGCTGATACTCACCTTTATCTGTCTGTTCTGGCACCCCATTTCCTCCTCATTTTCATGATGACGTGATTGTTCTTTGCTGCAGCGGGCCTCTTTGGTTTCTTGACAGTGTTTCAAATGCAGCTATAAGGCACATTGTTGAGCATGTGAACATGCTTATCTTCATGAACACTTCCTTACCTTTCTTGTGATATTGGCTAACTGAGCTTTCCTTAAGTAGTTCTCTATTAACACATTTCCCTAATGAGATTGCTGCCAGTAGTATGATTGTACTAATTTAGTATTTAGACCTTTTCTCACAGCATTTGCTCCATCTGGTCCTCAGTAAAAGTAAGGAGCATGGACTGTGCTGCATTGCAGGATGTGCAATATTTAATGCTGTGCCCTTGTTACAGGAAAGGATTCTGAATGATCCACAACTTTTTGTAATGATGAAGAACTAATAAAGTAAATGGCTCATTCTTTAAATGACTAGAAGCAACTCTGAGGCCCAGAAGTGCGTCATGATTGTCCTTCATGCTTTTCCCAAATCTCAAACCTTGGAACAGTCTTGGCATGATAACAGAAATATTAAATCATATCAGTAGAGACTTTTGTCATTCTCTGCAGTGTTAAGAAGGAAAAAGTCAGTCTGACTTTACATCTCATATTACAATTGCTGACCTCTTTGTGTAACTTAACCTAACATTTTTGCATTTAGATCAACATTTAAAATGTAGGCAATAATTTCTTCATTGTAACACTGATGAAAGTTTTAAAGAATGACATATAAATAATCTTGATAATTACTTTGAATGAATATTAAACTGATGATTTAACTGTTGCTTCAGGCTTAAAGAAACATTTGTAAAGATGATTGATTATTTCATAAAAAAGGAAACATTTTTGCTTTGTTACCTTTAGTTTAATTTCATTCTTCTGCAGCTTACAGTTGGATAACCTGACTGGGGTTCAAAAAAGTTGTGTAAAAGCCATGTAAAGTAGGTCAAACTACATGATAATGGAAAATGCAACTGAGACACGTTTAGCTGTAAGGAGAAAGATCACATTATTGCCTATTGTGCATGTCTATGAATGTATAAATATGACAAAAGGCATGTTTTGGCATTAATTACCATTGGTGGTCCATGCATCTCGTTGGTGCAGGTACTTCTGTAATTCACTCTCCCACACACATGCAAACATTCATGCACACCTCCACTTAATAGGTGACTGTTGTATTTTGGCCATGTTAATTATCATGACAGGCTATACTAATTTATGCAGATGAGCAATCGTCTGACTCACTCTGAGTAAATCACTTGCAAGCATTTCCAGGTTGGAGTACATCGTTAGAATGTCTCATTATCCTACAGTTCGGCTTGCTGGGACAGATCACTGCAGTGATTCTTTCAACTATGGAAAAGTACTGCAGTGGACCTATCTCTGAAGCAGAGAGGGTGAGACAAGATTTGTTTCCAATTATAAGTACAGTTTTTTTAAGAACTGACCATAATAGTAGATGTTCTACTGATTACTGTTGCATTACTCCAATACTGATGAGTTATTCCTTCAAGGTTACCTGACATCCAGCCAGCATAGCCAAACCAAAACCATCCATACTCTCATGCGTCCATTGTAAGACCTCAGCTTGTGAGTATAGCGGACATAACAGGAATGCAAGGTTCATATGTTCATAGGTGTTTACTAGGCTAACAACCACAAGGGTCTTTTAAGCCTAGCCATGCATCCCAAATCTCTGACAAGTTCTGATGCCCTTGATAAATGTAAGCTGGGGTTTGGAAGATGAAACATTTACAAGCAAGGGCCTGGGAGATTAACCATTTACAGGTTGCCTGTATTCATTAGAGACATAGGTGCCAAACTAGGGATGAATTTCCTGTGCCCCATCCAATTGACCAAGTTGCACTTGAATTGGGTTAGGGAGGAACTCTGCTTCACATGGATGGGGAGCTTGTTCCATATATAGGGTAATCTCTGGGATACATACCTGTCTCTCTAGCAGGTCCCGTTTATATCACAGGCAAGGTTTAAGTCTTTAGAATGGGTAATTCTGGTGTTTTTTGTATGTGAATATGCAAGAAGTCTATCAGAGTGTGGTCCAACAATGACCTGTATGCCAGGCGTAGATCTCCCCTCAAAGGTTTGCAGGTGACAGAATACAGAGATAGGACCTTGAGGTGATCTGCATCGGACATTTTACTTACGCCTTGTATTCTTTTACTGAGAAACCTCTGTGGACATTCCAGTTGTTGGATATGCCTTATTAGGTACATACCAAAGGGGACATTGTACTCAGTGATAGGTCTGAATGCCAAATACAGTGAAACAATGACTTCCTTCAACTTAGATGCTATACCTTTTTATAAGTTGTGCAACATAGAATGACATCCTCACTACTGTAGACACATGATGGTCAAAGGCTAGATTACTAGCTATGTGTGTTCCTAAGTCCCTGACTACTTGGTCAACTCTAAGGGGTATGTTGTCAATATGATAGTTACCAGGGGTGGATGATTTCCCAAAGGATAGTATTATGCATTTCTTGGCATTTAGTTTTAGTCCATGGCTCTCACGCTAATAGTTTACCTGTGTTAGCCCCTCCTGGAGAACATTTGTGTAGGTGTGGGATTCAATGACAGCTCATAATTTGCAATCATCTGCAAATGTAGTCATCCAGAGACCATTGACATTGGCCTTGACTTCAGAGAAGTAAATGCTAAAAATTAGTGCTCCAAGGACTGATCCCTGAGACACTCCACTTGTGACTGGTCTCTTTGTAGAGGTGGACTCCCTAACTCTAACTTCCTGGGTCTTGTCTGTGAGCAATTTGCTATCCAGTGGGTGACATACAAGTTTGTACCTAACCTTTTGAGTTTGTCAACAATGCCCATGTGGGTTATTGTGTCAAATGCCTTGGCCAGATGAAGGTAGGCAGTGTGAACCATTTTTCCCTCATCAAATGCTCAAAGAAGTCCACCAGGTTGAGTAGGCATTATCTGCCCTTGACAAGACCAAAATAGGCTGGGTCCAGTGTTTAGAGGTTTACTATATCTCTTTTGATCATTTCCATGATAATTCTTTCCATGGATTTACATATAAGACTAGTACAACTTATGGGTCTGTAGTTTCCAGGGTCTGTAGATGGCCATCCTTTGTACAGAGGGATGACTGTTGCTGTTCTCCATTCATGAAACATGAAGCTTGTTTAGAGGCTACAGTTAAATAATAATTCCTTGAAGGCTTTCGGTGAGCCGAGGTGCTAGAGAATAGAAGAAGAAAATAAAACGTTATTTTCACTGGCTGTTGTTTCTTTTGGTGGTATTCCAGTTTGTCTACAGTTGGCGCTACAGTTTGGTATTGCAAGTGAGTAATTCCAGAGGCCCTAATAGGTCATGATTCATGCTATTTAGAAGGCATCCTGGGATATTGTCTGGGCCCATTGAAGTAGTGTTTTTGGTCTTAGAGAGAGCATTAAGGATCGGTCTGTTCATCAGACTATCTAGAGCCATAAGATACAAGTTCAGATATGAGGAGGGGAGGGGCACTGCCCCACCCTCAGTCCACAAGTTGTGGAGAGGCTTAAAAAACAGAATGGGGAAGCAGGTAAGGGTGCAGTACTGCAACAGTGATCAGAAGGATATCTACTGTTATGGTAAGTTCTTACACAACTGTATTATGTCCTTTCTTGGATCACTGTTGCAGTATTTCAATACTGATGGTGATTCACATAGCCAAAAGTGGAATACAGTGTGAAAGGTGAGAAATACAGACAAGGGAAAATGTTAGTGAATACATTTCATTTCTAATATGCTTTCATAGCAGAATGACATTTTAAGTGTCATTCAGTATGTATGTGTCAGCTTGCTCCTTGCCTAATATTAACACATGCTGACAGGGTGAGAAAAGTATAAGGTTTGTTCTAAGTAGAAAGTTCTATCATGGAATTCAAAACTTGTGCCTAAAATGGAATGTCATAAACAAGCAGTCAGGTGATCTTAGTTAGCAAAATTAATGCTGTAGTGTTCATTTCTAATTGGTCAGTGGCAGTTTTATATTTGATAGAATACTGTTGATTTAAATGAAAAAAGTACAACATAGTATAATTCTTATAGCTCAAGGAGACAGGGTCTTGAGGTTATAGTGTCCTTCATATGTGTCTTTTTGTGCAATAAAGGAGATTGCTGTTCTATGCTAAACTGTCTCATGTGAAAGTTATTTGGTAACGTAACAAGTGTGGATGGACCAGAGGCAAGGGATCTGATCCCCAACCCTAGCAAGACATATCTGACAAAGGAAGTATTTGATATGGGAAATACATGTACTCTACCATGTTTTGTAAAGATGTGAACAGAAGACCAGGTGGGATGCTTCTAGAATGGACCAAGAGTCAATGCTTTTGAAGAGGCATAAGAGAGGGAGACTGTTCTGGTGAAATACTCCTTCACATGTGAAGGCAGTGACATATCATTGTATGCATAACATAAATAAATGGATTTTGAGATATATTTGGGAATTGTCTGTTTGGAGACAGAGTTGCCCAGTTTGCCTCCTTAATGCAGCCAAAGAGCTGGTCTGTTTTCTTAAAGTCTTTTGACTTTTCTAGGTGGAATCTATGTTCTCTGTTTACATCTGGAGAGTGGATAAGTCTCTCAACCCTTTTTTTTGTGGATTTGGAAAGAAGATAGGCAAATGAATGCCTGATTTTGTGAACAGATTGTGAACCACCTTGGGCACGAAGAAAAAATTAGCCCTTATGGAATCCGTATTCCTATGGATAGAAATAAGGGCTTGAAGCTCAGAAACGCTTCTTACAGAAGTGAGGATGACCAGCAAAACTGTTTTCAGTACACAAAATTTTAAACAGGTAGACAACACTACGTCAAAAGATGATATGGTAAGTTTTTCCAGTACAAAGTTGAGATCCTAGGGGAGGTTCATACTTCTCCATTATCCAGATTTTTGCTTCATATTATGGTTATGTTCCTCATAAAATGTGTAATTTTCTAGGAAATCATCAAAGACTGAAGTCACTAAATAATGACAGATATTGGGGTTTTAGACTTTATATCCTCCAGAAAATACATGCCAACACAAAACCTGGTATTCTACTAATGCTCTACATTTAATAGTAAAAAAGGAAAAGACCGTTAACCAATTACAAAATCCTTGTTCCTTCTTGGATAATGTTCTACATTTATAAGAGCAATAATCAAAACTGTCCTCATTTTTGGCCCTTTACACCTCATTATTTTTGGCTTTGTCCAGATTTCTTACTCTTAGAGGTTGAAAGGTAGGGGAGGGTTACTTCTCCTAGTTAAATTAAAGTGAAGGATGCATTTCAAAAACTGAATTACCTTGAATCTGGAGAACAAGGAGGATTTAAGGATATACAGGCCGTGATAGCATATAAATGTGCCTTGATGGAGATATAGGTGAGCCCAATTTTTAGTAACTCACACACATAAGACAGAAAAATAGGAGCAATGACATAAAGGGGGCCTCATTCTTCTTAAGACATCAGATTAAAAATCATTTCTATATGGAGATGTAACGTTTTCTAGTAGTAAGTTTTCTGAACTCCTGAATAACCTGAAGCACATTCTGAGAACAATGATGTCTGAAATGAATTAAGATTCTATCATTCAAAATGTCAGGATGGCACCCTCTAAGGCAGTAGGAATCAAATAGCCCTTTATATTGTAAACAAGTCTACTTTCTTGTATAACTTGTAGTGATGACCCTTGGCTAGGTGTAAACAAAAGTGGAACTAGTGCTACCTGGGTTAGCAAGGAATCACAAGCAAGATGTTTTGATTGTCCCTTTGCATCTTCAGGAGAACCGTTTGGATTAATGGGGAAGGCGTAGAAACACTCCCCCTCAACAGATATATATGGCATCTATTCTCCAAGGTTGGGGACAAGTAGTTCTAGAGCAAAAGAGTTTGAGCTGCCTGTTCTGAGAAGAGCAAACAGATCTATTTTGAGCAATAGCTCTTCTGTGGTCTATGTCCAGGAAGACCTTTCTGTTTAACATCTATTCCTGAGGGTCTTCCATAGATCTGCTTAGTGAGTCTGAAAGAATGTTGTCCTCAGATGGAATGTAAACAGCCTGAAGTGATGAATTTGCTTTTATACCTTGCTCCCATGCCAGAACAGCTAGCCTGCACTGCTGTTAGGAATTTATCCCCCCACTTGTTGGTGTGCCACATGATTGTAGTGCAGTCTCTGAAAATCTAAAGGGGTCCTAGGTCTCTTACTTGGAAAAACACCTGATCTGCTTAAAAAAGGTTAATTTCCTATACATTAATGTATTCCTTTATCTCTTTGGACGACCCCTGGCTTTGAACTCTCATGAGGCCTATCCATGCTCACCAGGTCATATCTGATGCATCTGTGTGTAGATCCCTAGTGGTATCAGGTGGACCGAAAAGTAGACAGAGACTCAGTTGAATTTGGGAACCCACCATTGCAACATCTTTTTCAGAAAGGGCAAGAAAGGGATTTGGAAGTCAATTATTGTTAGCACTGAGACCAAGCAACCAGGCTACATCTATTAAAAACAAAACATATAAATTGTTTGAAGCACAAGTAGGGAAGAAAACTAGGTGATGAAAGTTGCTTGTCTTCGTGATGTCAAAAAATTCTGTCTTTTATTTATCCCACTCTACTTGAGGGAAGTTGAAGTCTACTAGTATTCAACTATTCTTCATCTGTCAGAAAGATACTTTAAAAAAAGGAACAGTTTAAGGAAAAATACTGATTCATCTTTGACCCGAATTTTTAAGTCAGTGGGAACTGATCAGTGAAGGTGAATATCATCAACAGACAAGGAAGAAATATGTTAGCATTTTTAGGAATATGCTCACATGACCAGAAAAATGGCAAATGAGAAGGAGCCTACAGTTTGTCTCTGTTTTTATTGCATAATCAAAAGCTTTATGTGCTCTCCTGGGAACTGGATCACAGTAAATTCACTTAAGAATAATATTTGAAATAGAAAAACCTTTGTGAAAGAACTTGGACTGACTAAGACATTTGTGTTGTATTTTGTGGAAGGATATACTACAGTGGGATGGTTCAGCTGGGATAAGTTCAAAATTACATAACAGCCAAGGATTCATAATTTAAATCATGTAGGAATGGATTATCTGAAACAAGAGGTGGGTGACCCCTTAAAGGAATTAAATGTACCTTGGTAATGGCAGGTTTGCTACAGACACTTATAAACAAAGGCAGGAATCTTTACAGCAGTTTTTAAGTCACAAGCTACATGGGCTGAGGGGGGTATTGCTCTCTCCAGAGCATTTGAGATAAACACACCATTTTAAAATGTTCACAGTTTGATTCACTTCTTTCAAAGATGATTTAAGACTCCTTTCAGGTTTACTGTTCATCAGCTGGCAGCTATGAATCCCTAATCACCATAAACAAATTATTATGTCATTTTATTTTCTCTTTTCTTTCACTCTGCTGTGAGTCCAAAGAAATCATTGTTTTATTCTGCTAGGATAAAAAATCAAAATACTGCACATTGGTCAACTTTCTAATGCAGCTGTTGTTTGATTCTAATGCATTGTTTCTTTTTGACCAAATATGATATATTAATGCACATTATTGGTTTATTCTTTGCAAATAGGCACAGATCAGAATTTGAATGTTGGCACCTCCTCACATACTTCCAAATACCAAATGAGATTTGGCAGTTTATACATTTCTACTTGATATAATATTTCAGGCACCACCTACAGTCACCGCTATTCTAGACATCAGCACTAGAAAGTGTATTTCTTCTGATACCACCTGAGGAAACTTTCAACTGTGATTTCTTTACTGAAACAATCTGCATGCAAGTGTATTAGATGCCCACATGACAGCAGAAGTCTGACTGCATTCAAGCCATACTGCATATTTGAAAGGATGACATCAGCTGTGTCATGCAAAGGAGATGCGTGAGCAAAAATGATGTCTACAGCTGTGGGCATTCTAAATGTTATCAGTACTAAGAGGTATTAGAATCTCCAGCATCCATTTACATTCAGAAACACACAGTCAGGATAGTCTGACTGCTGCATTGAACTCCCTACATATCAACTGACACAATCTATATTCAAGTGTATTATACTCATGTGCCATAGGAGAGGTCTGATTTTAATGGTGTGAGAGTGCTTTATTGAAATGATGACCTCATATGTAAGTTGCATATAGTATGTATTTTCTGGACAGAGTGAAAAGGGAATGTGGGATTGATCTCTCCATGTAAATGTTTTTCACAAGTGGGAATCAAATGAGTGCAGCTGTGGAACTATTCCTCCAGTGATGCTATGGTCTCAACATCACACACACACACACACACACACACACACACACACACACACACACACACACACACACACACACACACACGTTGATAGTTGTGAGATTAGAAACCGCTATTTATCTATATATAAGTCTAGAAGACACAGTACTTAACACAAGAACCACTGCAGAAGTCTGACTTCTATTGTATTACAGAGAATTTCATAAAGAATATCAGCAGTTTGTTGCAGAGAAGATGATGTTGGGAGAGGAGTCTGATCTCTACATTAATAAAGACCCAGCAAGCTGTAGTTATCATATTCAGCCTGAACAGTTCAAAGCAATACAATCCAAGCAAGCAGTAACTAAGCATTTCTGCCTCAACAGTTTACACAGCCAGCACTATGCAAGCTGCCAGTTTGTCAAAGTTAAAATATGGTGAATGATTATATGGCATATGCATTATGAAGTATGCATTCAAAATCCGAGAAAGATGAACTAATGGAAATACCTGTTTGCAGCTTACTTGTGTTGCTCTCTCTTTATATATATATATATATATATATATATATATATATATATATATATATATATATATATATATATATATACCGCTATCTCTCTCACTTAATCTCCAAGTAGCATACAAACCAATATATAGATATATATGCCCACATATACAGAAAAGGTAGTGTAAAATCTTACCACAATGGCAGATGGCCTTGCTTCAATGCTGCAGTATTCTTTACATATGGGATTCCCCTACAGTGGAAGCCAGGTGTCTGGACAGTCTTCTAAAGACTCCCAAAATTTAAAAGGTACTCCGAATGTCAGCATACATTCGATGCTCAGGCCTACTGAAATTAGAACTGATTGTCCCAGGAGGAGCATTAGTCAAAGGAACCCAAGTGGTAATGTGCACATCCAGAAAGCTAAAGAACTAGTGGGATGGAGTGAAGAAGAAAATACTGCAACAGTTTAGGCAAGGACATCTACTGTTATGGCAAGAGTTTACACAACTGTACTATGTCCTTACATTCACTGTTGCAGTATTCTTTAACATATAGGAGAGTGCCAAAGCTCAAGAGGAAACTTGGAGGAGGAAGGTTCAGAAGAGTCCCCTAAAAAGCCATGAGAAACTGAACTAACAAAACTATTCCTAGCTCTAGAGATACCATCTTACTTGTAGTGCTTGGCAGAGGTATGCACAGAAGTCCAGATAGCTGATTCAAGAATAGAGTTGGTATCTAAGCCATTGAAAAAAAACACCAGATGAAGCTACAGATCTAGTAGAATGAGTCTCAACTGAAAAAGGAAGGCTCTTCCCATGAAATGAGTAACAAAAGGAAATAGCCTTAAAAATCCAAGAAGAAATAGTTTGCTTGCATACAGAAAGTCCTAGAGATCTATGATGAAAAGAAACAAATAACTGATGAGATTTTCCAATAGCTTTGGTCATATCCAAATAAATCCTAAGTTGTCTATGCATGTCCAAAAGTATAAAGCACCCTCTCACTGTCAGTTTGTGGAGAGGGGAAAAGTAGGCAGAGTAATAGTCTGATTAGGTGATAGCTCATTAACCACCTTCGGCATAAAAGATGGGTTAGTCTCACTCTGTCCTCATGAAAAATCAAAAAAGGAGGACAAGCCATAAAGGCTTGCAACTCAGACACAATTCTAGTGGAGGTAAGCACTAACAAAAAAAAACAGTCATCCAGGAACAATGCTAAGATTCTCCAAAACAAATCTCAAAAATTAAGATCCCAGCAAGGGGGAAGAGGAAAGAGGAAGAGGATGCCTTTAAGGAATTGTTTAACCTTTAAGAAATCACTAAAGGGGAAAAAAAAGGGAGAAAAAGGGCAGACAAGCAGGTGGAAGCATAGCAGAGAATAGCATAAAAAGCCCAACCATAGCACAAACACACAAATAACAGACCACACAAATAATAGACAACCAAAATGGTTCCATTTACTAGGGAGACACCAAAGAAAAACCAAAAAATCTTGATAAGTTTAAGAAAGATTTAGTGATAATCCGCTTCATGGCCTCCTGCTGGACTTGCAGTACATCCTTAGAAAAAAGTGTCTATGAGGAATCAAAATACTATAATTCACAGTGTCAGCTGAAGTGTGGACAGGTGGAGATGAATAAGAGATGCCTTGTCTTTTATGATTAGATCCAGTATGTGAGTTAACTTGTAATGATTGACCCTGGCTAGATGGAGAAGAAGAGGGAACCAGTGCTGTGGTGGACAAAAGGGAGTCACCAACAAGATTTTGGTACCATCTCATTAAAGTTTGAACAGGACTTTTGGAAAAAGAGGAATGGGAGGGAATGCATAAAGAAACATTCCATTCCAAGAGACTGAGAGGGTGACCGCCTTCCATACCAGAGGACCTGGGACTCTGGCACAAAACAGAGAAAGTTGTCTGTTCAGAAGGGAGGCAAAAAGATCCACTTGAGGAGTACCCCACTGGTAGACAATGTCCAGAAACACATCCTTGTGAAGCATCCATTTGTGGGACTGAGTTAAGGACCTTCTCAGAGTGTCTGCCACAATGTTCTGACTGGAAGGGATATAAATTACCTGAAGACTCACTTGACACTTGACAGCAAGATCCATACAAGAAGTGCCAAACAGCAAAGAAGATAAAATATCATTCTTCCCTGCTTGTTGATATACCACATGACTGTGGTATTGTCTGTGAACACCTTGAGAGTCCCTGGAGAAAAAAAGAGACTGAAAGGCCTGAAGAGCCGTCAAAAGAGCTCCCATCTCTCTGACATTGATGTGCTCCTTCTGCTGATAAGGCGACTACACCCCTAGGGAACCAAAGTTCTCCCCATCTCATGTCTGAAGTGTCTGTGAATAATTCCTGAGAAGGAAGAGGGGGATAAATAGGAATCCCTGGATTCAGAGACAACTGCTGAATCCACCAGTGAAGTTCCTGTCTGAGACAAGGAAGAATAGGAACTACAAATTTTAGACTATGAGCATGTTGAAGCCACACTGACTTCGGAAACCATTGGAACTTTCTCATGTGAAGTTTGGCCAGAGGGAGCATTGGAATGGTGAATGTCATGAAACCCATAACTCTCAGAAACTCCCTGGTGGTAAAGGAAGCCAGAAGAAGAAGAGTGTGAAAGAAGGAAATGAGAGTTAAGGCCTTTGGAGGGTGCAGTAATGCAAGCATTGGCACCGTCTGAATCCAATCCTGCAACTCAGAAAAACATAATCCTGAGAAGCAGCCAAAGAAGGCTTTTTAAAATTTATAGTGATTCCCGGGCTCTAAAGAAGCAAAATGACAAAATGAAGATTTTGTAAAAGGGTCTCTGGAGGGGATGCCTGAATCAACAGGTCATCCGAATAAGGAAATATTTAGATCCCTTTAACCATGCTGTGAGGATATTAGTTATTGTTATCTATGCTAGCATGACTGGATGAAGTTTTGTAAATAATTCTAAAAAATTGTAAATTGCCCTGTGTTACATATGCCAGCATGACTAGCTATAATTTTGTAAATAAGTTTATATCTTTTGATTTTCACTCTGATTTATGCAATATGTTTGAATGTCAAACAGTGTTCTTCTGGCTGACCAAATGTACATGTTTTTTTAAAAGAATTCTGAATATATGTTATACCAAAGTCAGCTGGCCTATATGTGATGTCATTGTGTGCCAGAGCTGGGAGAATAGAATCTTCACTGTAGCTATCTGTTTACTTTTCAAAGTCTGAAATGACAGAGTAGAATTCTCATAGCAGCTTCCTGTTACTTTTTAAAAATTATGCTATAAGATCAGGTTCTGAGTCATTCTGTTATCATTCAGTTGTTTTCCAGAGCTGTTCAGCAGTAGTAGTCCAGTTGTTTCCAGAGGAGTTGTTCCAGTTGCTGAGGACAAACAATAGCCTGGAGTGTGGACATAATTCCCCATCTTGTCTTGCAGAAGTAAGAGTATAATCTTGCCTTGTTGAGTTATTTAGATTAGATAGGGTCAGTTAATCTTCAGATAGTCAGCGAACTACAGCTAGTTAGTTAGAGGTTTCTGAAATCAATGTGAGATCTATCATACAGTATTATTATCATATTTCTTTTGTGTGAAACTCATTTGTTTATTGGAATCAGTTATTCAGTGTTTACATGTTTTAAATCCTTGTATTTATTATTAAATATTTTGCTACTTCTTATTGTGATGGGTTATTTAGTGAATACTTTTAATAAACTGAAAGTGTTATGCTTATCGTGATAACACCAGGGCCACTCCAAAAAGTTTTACTGCTTGGGTTACATGCTACCATTTGTATCAATATCTAGTTTACCAATGTAATTGAATACCCCTTTTGAAGGGTATTGTGGTATTTGACTGGTGGTACCTGTTACCTTGTAATTTGGGGAAGGGGACACAGCAGGTAAATCTGGGCCAGTCTTTCCCAAGAGTGTGTGTATGTCTGAATATCAGATATTTAAGAGTGAGTGTGTCAGATACCTAGAACTTGAACACAGTGCTCTGCAGTGTTTGGTGTGGAGACTCATTTGGGGACCTAGAGTGAAGCATATAGTCCAGTCCCAGGTTTGGAGCCTGTGTCCGGTGTACTCTTAGGGGAAATTGTGTATTTCTATCCTTGCTTTTAGTGATGTTCCCTTACCAGAGACAGTGATGAGTACTGAGGCTCCTTAGTTACTGGCCCAAGGTGAAGAGGGCTTGTCACGCCTGCAAAAAGCAATCACAGGAGCAAGGCAGTAAAAAGACCAAAGTTCAAAGCAGACAACGGAAAATGCCACAAAGCAACAGAGGAACTCAAAAACTTCCTGAAAAGTGGATGGATCAGAACATGGAAGTAAGCATCCCTCAGATCCAGGAACACCATATAGGCCTGAGGAGCAAGAGAGGAAACAGAACCAGATGGGACAAAATCAAACAGGAAGGTACTTCTAGAAAAGAGTTTAAATGATAGAGATCTAGAATAGGACTGCAAGTCCCACATTTCTGGCCACTAAAACTAGTTTTCACTAGTAGAACCCTTTTTCATTTTAGGACACAGGCACCTCTTGAATAGTAACCTGAGACAAGAGATCTTGAAGAACCTCTGGTGAAAACAGATGTTGTTTCCAAGGAGCCTGAGGAATGCCCATTAAAGAAGGATGAGATTTCGGCACCACGAAGTACCCTTGAAGAATGATCAACAGAACCCAGGAATCCTGAGTGATCTGAAGCCAGACTGGAAGAGAAGGGTGAACAGAAAGAGGAATGTGGCTGGGAAGACATAGATAGTCACACACTGACTTGTTTGTCCACAAAAAAAACCCTTCAGAGTCTGCAAAAACTGAGTAGCTTTAGCAGGCGGAGCCCCTTTGTCACTCTTCTTACCTTTAATAGAAGGACGGGATTGCTTAAGAACAAAGGTAGGCTTAATGGGGGTAGTTTCTCTGAAATTTAGACACAGGAGCAACATGTTTAAGCTCCTGTAAGGCCTTACCCTTATTCTAAAGGGACTTAAACTAACCATCTTCAGCTTCCCCAAACAACAGTTTAGAATCTAGAGGAGCACCCAACAACTTAGTTTTAATATCATCAGGTATAGGCTGATGTCTAAGTCAAGAATACCTCCTTATAACTGAATCAAACAGAAGCCCTAGTAGAGGCATCCGCCATATCATAGCTACATTTATTAGAATGATAAATGACTTGTGAGGAAGCAAGAAAACAACAGACATTTTGCCCTCAGAGTCGGGAAAATCAGAAATAAGTTGACAGACCTGAGAAAGAAGTGCCAACATGTACCTAGACATATGGGTCTGATAATTAATAGCCCTAAAAGCTAGGGTAGCAGTAAATCATTTTGCCCAGCTTGACGATAGTTCTGCTGACATTGTCAGAAGGCAATAACTTGGGTGAAGGAGGCAATTGAAATGGCTTATCAGAGGCTACAGACACTAATGGGCACTTATCATGCAAAAACAACAAACAGGCACAGGAAGTCACTTGGAGAATGACAATGTGTTCAACTGGCAGAGAATGCAGGTAAACAGACTGATGGTGTAGAAGGTATGTTTAGACTGGCGGCAAAGAAGTTCTGATTTTGAAAAGCCTGAATGTCACCTTTATGACCTATGTTATACAGGAAATGTATGGTAACATTCGACGTACCTTTTAAATTTCAAGACTCTTTGGAAGACTGGCCGGACATTGGCCTTCCATAGCAGAAGAATCCCATATGTTAAGAATATGGCATCAGTGAATCTATAGACAGATATACATATGGTTAACCTATAAGTCTACAAAGCACAATTTTTTCAGTTTCCTGTTTAATAAAAGATGAATTTTGAAAATGTTGCATTGAAAACACTAGAAATATACAAAAAAATATTTTTGCCACAGGGATTCCTCCATCCCCATTCCCCTAAATTATATATAGCTACTTTATGGTCACACCACAATGGAGAAAAAGTCAAAAGTCCCCCAAAAGCACTGTCCGGCTCCCACAGTACAATATATTGCACTGAATCTCAGAATGACATTTAACTATAGAAATATAATCCTCATCAGACAACACAAAAAAACTCTTAAGTAAGCCTATACATACAAACACACCCACCCACACCTATCACACATACACATAAAAACATGCATATATACACACATATACATATACACATGTATATACATATACCCGGTTTACAATCACATAGTCAATCCCACTTTGTGCGATCAACATATGTGCATAAATCAGGTAGCAGAACCGTTACTGTGAGTAATATATCGTCGAACCTTACAATAGCCAACAGCTGCTATAGCAAGGTTTGACAGTGTAGTGCAGATCGCACTATAGTGGGGATCAGGAAATATACCCTTTCCTCAGTGTAGTGCGATCTCGGAGTTTGTATATATAAGTAGGGAGGTGTGGGGGGTGCATGCCCCCCTGCAAAACATGTTATACTATGTTGAGTGGATATGAGCATTTCAGTGAAGTTGACATGTTTGACATTCGACTTCACTGAAATGCTCAGTTCGGCATTTACTGTGTTTGGTGTTGCTATTTCTGGATTTTCTTCAGATATATGCACATTCAGCTATAGTAGTGTCAAACATGTGATAGAATAGTAAACCCATATTCACATGTATATATATATATATATATATATATATATATATATATATATATATATATATATATATATATATATATATATATATATATATATGTATTTATATACATATATACATATATATATATATATATACATATATATATATATATATATATATTTATATACATATATATATATATATATATATATATATATATATATATATATATATATATATATATATATATATATATATATATATATATATATATATATATATATATATATATATTTATATACATATATATATATATATATATATATATATATATATATATATATATATATATATATATATATATATATATATATATATATATATATATATATATATATATATATATATATATATATATATATATATATATATATATATATATATATATATATATATATATATATATATATATATATATATATATATATATATATATATATATATATTTATATATATATATATATATATATATATATATATATATATATATATATATATATATATATATATATATATATATATATATATATATATATATTTATATACATATATATATATATATATATATATATATATATATATATATATATATATATATATATATATATATATATATATATTTATATATATATATATATATATATATATATATATATACATATATATATATATATATATATATATATATATATATACATATATATATATATATATATATATATATATATATATATATATATATGTATTTATATACATATATATATATATATATATATGTATTTATATACATACATATATACATATATATATATATATATATATATATATATATATATATACATATATATATATATATATATGTATTTATATACATATATATATATATATATATATATATATATATATATATATATATATATATATATGTATATATATATATATATATATATATATATATGTATTTATATACATATATATATATATATATATATATATATATATATATATATATATATATATATATATATATGTATATATACATATATATATATATATATATATATATATGTATATATATATATATATATATATATGTATATATGTATTTATATACATATATATATATATATATATATATATATATATATATATATATATATATATATATATATATACATATAAATAGAAAGATAAATATAGATATATATTTTTATATTCACACTGACATATGTAGATAGATATTGGGCAGCACAGTAGTGTACCCACACTCCATGGGAAAAAGGGGTGATGGATGAATGGATACGAAGCACAAAGCTGCTGTGTCAAAAGTCAACAATCTGGGGTCCCTTGGCTTGGGGAAAAGGAAAACTGAAAAATCTGAAAAGTTCCTTTAACAAAGCAAGACGTAAAGCCTTTTGAAGAGGAAGGTGTCAGTGCAGAAGGAAATGTAATACTGAGATTCAAAATCCAGTAACCCATACCTTTGAAAGCACACTGAAAGGTTTCTTTAACAAAAGTTATAGCAACATTAGCAGAAAGTTGTCACACTAACATAGTTTCATGTAACCATGACATTATAAAGATTGCTTGTAAACTGATCTAGAAACTAGTCTGAATTATTGCTGAAATTTCAATCCTCAACAGGTCAGAAAAGAGAAGCAATCTAACTGAAAAGCGAAAGTAGAGATATCCATTTTTTTATTATCAATATACAATGTTTAAACGCAGTTTAAAAATCCAAACAGGTAGATTTTATTTCTGAATATAATAAGACTGACAACACAGAATTTCAAGACAGACACGCATATTTCCCCCTGTTCTGAACATATATAAACTATGAAATGAAGTGTCATGTGTCAGCATTCTTGCTGGTAGCATATATCCTTATAAATCCAATGATATAGAGGCAAATAAATTATATACAGTTATCAAAATCCAAAAGGAAACCCAGGGGAAAAAGTGCTGCACTTTATCAAGTCTCATTTATACAGGCTCACGTCAGACAGCAGAACACATTGTTACTATTCTACAGCACTCTAATTAGAAATTGTCCTTTTCCACTGACTCACTTCCAAGTAAATGCTGAACTCTCACTCACAATCTTATCAAAACTTCAAGTCCAAAACCAGGCCAAGAATCCAGTGCAGGCAACTAAAATCCAAATTTCTACACAATAACAGTGTTAAAAATGCATTCATACATAGGTTTATAGGTTCATAGGTAGGTACTAGGCTATCGGCCCAAGGGCCTAAGTAAGCCTAGCCAACAAGGTTCCCTGGCTTATGCCACCCAAAGAAAGTTAATTTCCTGTGCCCCTGTCAAGCAGAGCCACAGAAGTGATCTCCGGGGTGTATTTCCTATTTCCCATCCACTCATCAAGATTTTTCTTGAAGAGTGCTAATGAGGAACTTTGCTTGACATAGATGGGTAGCTTGTTCCAGAGTATAGGAAGTCTCTGGGACAGGAATCTATCCTTCCAGCATGTCCTGCTTATTGTGGTGACAAGGTTTAGGTCCCTAGAGCATGTAGCACAGAGGGATTGGGATTTCTTTAGGTGGAGCATGTCCAACAGCTCTGGGTTTGACATAGCTTTATATGTTAGGCCGAGATCACCTCAGAGTAGGCAATAGGCTATGGAGTAAAGCTTTAGTTTTTTGAGACTGTCAGTGTATGGCATCTCTTTGACGCCAGTAATCCTCTTTGTGAAGTACTTCTGTGGCCTTTCCAGCTGCTGCAGATGTCTTGTGACGTACATTCCAAAAGGGACATTTTACTCTATAATGGGTCTAATGAGTGCCGAGTAGAGGGGAACAGTGACCTCTTTTTTCCTGGATGAGAACCCTTTTGTGATGAGGTGTGCCACATAGAAGGATTTCCTGATTACTGTGGTGATGTGATTATCAAAGGAGAGACTACTGTCCACCTGGGTCCCAAGGTCTCTTATCATACATTCGGCATTAAGTAGACTGCCGTTTATGTGGTAGTTTATGGGTACAAAGTTTTTACCAAAGGGGATGACAATGCACTTTTTGGCATTGAGCTTGAGGCCATGCCTCTGACACCAGGCATCTGCATCAGTGAGGCCCTTCTGTAGGATGTCCACATCATTTGGGGACTCGACTATTGCTTCTAATTTGCAGTCATCTGTGAACTTCATTAGCCAGAGGTCTTCTGTGTTAGCCTGTACTTCAGAGAAGTAGATACCAAACAGAAGAGGTCCCAGGACTGAACCCTGTGGTACTCCACTTGTCACTTGTTTGAGTCTGCTGCCAATTTTAGTCTTGCCCCACCAGTGGGGGGGTTCTG